>NC_089795.1:54246984-54309484 GCF_040412425.1 Macrobrachium rosenbergii
TGTGTGTGTGTGTGTGTGTGTGTTGGGGGTCGGTTGAGAATAGACAAACGAATGTTTATAAAATAAGTAGTTTCAAGTTCAATGGAAAAGGGAAGGATTATCCCATGAGAGATAGGCCCTAAGCGACGTGAGAAAAAAAAAATGTTCGCTAGACTTACAATCGTATATTATACTACTTTTCTTTTTATTTTGCTCAATAACTGCAAATTTAATTATGAAAATATCTTGTTACAAATGATGACGATATTATTTTGTACTTTCTATTTATTTTGTTTTATAAGATATAGCAGTTATAATTAAGATTAAGAGATTTACTTTGGATGTCTTGGTGAGTAGGCCCAAAAACAATAGTTATTGCTCCCGGGGGTAAGGATTAAAAAAGAATAAACACTGTCACTTACGTGAGAGGACACGCCTGAAATTACTTTTTTTTTTTTCAACAAATAATTGGCGAAACTGAGTACTTCCAAATAAATATTATAATAAATTAGTAAATAACATACCCTATGCTTTCGTAAGATTTTCAGTTGGCTGAGCTTTTCCTTATCACTTACTATTCTTCATTATTGTTACCCGGTTTGAGGTAAATTCAGCACACCGTGGAAAAACAAACATCTCTAAATGCACCTCCAACAACAGATTTTTTTTAATTGTCTTTATCTTGGATTAACAAATACTTTTCAATGATGATAAGCTTTTGCTGTATTTTGTAATAGAAGAGGAGGGATGCTTTCTTGTACGTAGGCCAATGTTGACTGTATGCGCACTCATAATTATGTCAACACTCAGTGTCAACAAGTTATTAAAGCGATACTCGAATTCAGAGCCCGACGATGGTTAAACGGGTTACCGCGTTTTGTTGTCAACAAATTGCTGAATGCGATAAAAGGCAGAAAAGTTTTTAAAAAAACCGTTAGAAATGAGGTGCTCCTTTTAGCGTCAGGGGGAGAACCAAAATCGCGAGACTGCACTTTGAATGCTTAACTTCACTAGGCTCACATAGGATAAATACATTGATAATGCATGGTTTTTCATTTTGATAAATCTTTTTGCAACCATTTATTCATCGATATAGGCCTACATGTTTTCCATAAAATACAGCCCGGCTTTGTTAATAGCGAGTTTTCTAATGTTTTCCCGTCAGTATTTTAAAGAGCAACTGTAGCAATACCTTCCCCGGCCACTGCACCGAAAGTATAACCTACGTTATCCCTATGATGTGATTTCAGATTTCATCAACAATATAAGTGAGGTTATTATTCAGATCAGCAAGAAAGATAATGACAAGTATGAAACATTCGGACTAGAAAAGAATTTTGATTTCTGACCGAGTCAGTCGTGTCATTTTAACAATATCATTTACGACACAATGACTTTCATCGATTAAAGAAAAACGAACGGGAAGAAAAAGGCGTAACTGAAACATTTATACATTGGTAGTGTGAAAGGGATAAATATTTCTACAAATTTGTAACAGACCCATGCAATGACTCAAGTCTTTAGTACTGTTGTTATTATATAATTTGTTAGTTATAAAATGTTTAACAATCACTATTAAAAAAATGTGTAGTCAAGTGTCCTGGTATATTTACAGCAGTTTCATACATTTTGAAGGCTGCTTGCGTAATACATAGTGCCCTATTAAAAACAAGGCATTTTGCATTAGATGAGTGCAGACTGCCACATTTAGATAAAAGCGAAAGCGGTTCGGTTTCAGCTGAAACTCTGAATCCGAAAGTCGTGTTAGATCGTTTCCCGCGGCCCGCCCACTTCTCTGGTTCGTATACGGTCACCGGTATTTGTTACTGGAACAAATACATTCGAATAAGGTGGAATGAAACCAGTCACCAGCCGTCATCATCAGATCAGCAGACAGCTACTTACATGCTCGCTTTATATGTCCGTTACTGCCTGTATATTTTGGTAATGATATCCGTTAGCCGTTCCATAATTTACTTACTGAAGTTATAAGGAATATAGGTATTCGATGAAAGGTCAAATTCAGCGACTGAATGCCCGAAATTTCCGTAAATTGATCATATAGACTTTATGAATCTTTGAAATTTGTCTGAAACTCCGAGATGTTCCGCACAAAAAAAAAAAAAAACCATGAGTATTAGTAGTCGGGTCTCAAAGAATATGAATCTATAAGTGAAAGCTTAGTTTGTAATTTAATGATTTTTGTGAAATATAAAACTTTGTATTAGACTGTGCAAAATGTAAGAACCAATGAGGCTTCTATTTTCATGACTGATTTCTTAACGTTTCATTATTAGATCCCGGCTTAGACTTGCAAAGTTATAAACCCTGACATGAGAGTGTGTAAAGACGCTACGCCATAGTTGTCTGCCAGATATTCCAGGACCTGTAGCTCACTGAAGTTCTTGTACGGTTTGACTCACATTATCGTGCCTACCTACTGTAATACATTCCTCATTGCAGTCGTTCGTTTTCCATCATACGGAAGTGATAATCCCATTTTAATCAATAAATGAATTGTTGAATCTGTGGAAAATGCAAATAGTTTAAGAACGTTCTGGTTATTATAATTTTTAGCCCAAATGGCTGTTCTTTGAAAAAGGAAAGAAAAATTGCTATTGTTACATTGTTTATTGTCTTTGGTCACAATATGAAATGAGAGCGGTTCCTCAAAGAAATTACGAAGGTTTTTTCGTATTCCCAGGCTCATAACACAAATGATGAGAAATAAGAATCCTACTCCCTGTCGAACACTTCCTCGGGAACTTTCCTCATGACAACTAAAGCATAGTCTACATTTCTCACAACTAAAGTATCACGACATAGCACGAAAAAGAACGGGAGCCATCTGGCGCCCTTTGTTATATAAACTCTGAGGCTTGAACACAAACGTTCCACACCGTTTAGGTATGGGAATTTTCATGTAGATTTGTTTACACTGCATTTGTAGATGTCTATTCACACTAAACGGAATGAGAATCTCTTTTTTGCAACAAACAAATCTAAATTGTCTTGTCATCAGTAATCTGGTTGTGACGAGGATTAGGAGACTGATCTTGATGTACTTACTGTACAGTCAGTTGTTTCTCTTGTCCTGTTAATGTAGAAATCCTTTCGCTTTCTGTTCACACACACACACACACACACACACACATATATATATATATATATATATATATATATATATATATATATATATATATATATATATATATATATATATATATATATATATATATGAGGCCTGCTATGCTGACGCTTTTCCTTCTTTAGTTATTGTAATCCAGAATAGGTCTATGCTGTTTATGAAAATTTCTAATGATTGTGCATTCTACATTTGACATTCTGCTGTCGTATACAGGTAAACAATGCAAATGTATTACATTGTCCCTGATAATGTTTCCTTACATCAGTTCTTTCAGGTACTGGGAACAGATCAGGTATTTAGTTCCTAAAGTACCCAGAAATATTCAGAGCAACCGTAGTGCAGTATTACTTGTTTCTTCTTGTCAGTCGTCAAACTTGCCACATATAACCTTGGATGCATCTTTCTTTTTTCCCCTCGCTTGTATAGAAAGCAAGTATTGATTTTAGTAAACGTTAGAATCCTCAGCCGCTTCCATATTCCTGTTGAGGAACCATACCTTCATCGGTTCTTTGCGTCCCTTCATAGCTACGGGTCCTCGAAAAGTGAAGAAGAATTTGGGATCATAGTTGACAGGCAGCTGCAAAAACCTGGAAAAAGAACATTTACCGTCAGTGCTGAAACATTTCAAAGAACTTCTTTTCAGTCGAAGTATAATTCTAGCAAAGGCAACCCTTAACTGCCTTGTCCTTAAGATTCAGGCAACAATGAGCATCGTAATAAAAGTCAAAAGGACACTTCAACAGTATTTGTCGTTTCCAAAAGGTTTCTGTAATTCAGGTTACCTGTAAGCATCCTCAGAGACATTAATGCGGCCGATTTCTCCCGTGGTTTCCGTTCTTGAAGTTATGTTAACAGTATTACCGAAGAGACAGTACCGTGGCATCCGCTGACCTATGACCCCAGTCACTACTTCTCCCGAATGGATGCCAATCGTTATACGCTGTTAGGAGCATGGGAAAAAATCTAATCAAGTTCCCTAATTTTGCGTCAGTATATAGCAAATATTGTTGATCAGTAATATGAGGCATGATGAAAATGTTTCATTCCGTTGGCCTGATTGTAATGGCTAAATAGGAAGCAAGAAAAAAGAGAAGACTCGGAGATACCCACCACTCGCTCTCCATCAACGATGACTCCTTCGGCCTTGTCCATCATGTCAAGAGCTAAATTAGCAATGCAGCGAGCGTGGTACTCGCAGGGGTCCGGCAATCCACTCACTGCCATATACTTGTCCCCTACAGTCTCGACCTTATTTGATAAAGAAAAAGATACGTAAGATACGTCTATAGTGCCAAATTAAGAAGCATAACAACACAACACAACACAACACAGCACAAAGGGATGCAGACAATAAACTGAGACAAAGTTTTATGAATTTCTGCGAGTCAGCTCACCGTGCATGACCTCCAGTATTACCTTCACATGTTTCTTCATTATTTGGTATTATTTTTTCTGTTCAAATTCAGTTAAAAAAATAAGTGCAAAAGACGGAACCTCCGTCGCAAAAGGAACAATGAAGAAGCAAAAAGGAAAGGGGTAACTTGAAGAAGTGAACATGAAATGGTGTTGTGCAGCATCGATTAGTGTGATGCATAGAAATGATGAGTTGGTTCACTAACGAAACAAGTAAAAAATGCGCCGAAGTTCCTTTGGCGCAATCGAGTTTTATGTACAGCGTATAATCAAGGCCACCGAAAATAGATCTATCTTTCAGTGGTCTCGGTATAATGCTGTATGAACCGCGGCCAATGAATCTTTAACCACGGCACGGTCGTGGCCTGCCCTATAACGTTGCCAGATGCACGATTATGGTTATCTTTAACCTTAAATAAAATCAGACTACTGAGGCTAGAGGGCTGCAATTTAGTATGCTTGATGATTGGAGGGTGGATGATCAACATATCAATTTGCAGCCCCTTGGCCTCAGTAGTTTTCTTTTACAGAAAACTAAAAATCAATCTATTCATAAACGATGTACTATTTTATAAAACAGAAACATTTCTTACACTCATATCTTAGAAATTTCTCTTTGTCTGATATCTATGTAGCTCTCTTTCCAAACTCGTTTCTCAGGTTCTGGCTCCTTGTGGAAGGCCCATAGCCCTCCCAAAGCTAATACCATTTTAATTTTTACCGTTTATCAAATGTACTACGGTTGGAAGAGCAGCATACATGCACTGAGGAAACAACTCCATAGTCGCCTTCAGATACGGTGTTCATGCCAGGACACTCCGGATTCGATGTAATGGCTATTGAAAAGATGTTAATGTTGAGCCCACTCCGGATTCGAAGTAATGGTTATTTAAACAATTGTGTGGCAGAGGTGAAGCGTGCGTTGTAATTTGTTGGCGAGGAAAAAGACTGTTTGGTGTAAAGTTGACCATAGAAAAGGATGTTATGTGTGTCCGGGGCCATTCGGTATCAATCTGAATGGAGTAATACAGGGATGTGAGAAAGAGGAAAGTAAACTGTAAGATAAAGTGAGTCCCAAATGAACTCAGAAGAGGTTGATGTTTGCAGATAATACGGCACCGATTAGAAACAGGGACGAGGAAATAGAAGAAGCTGGTGAAGGTGAAAATATTGCAAGGAGAAAAGCTGAGAGTAAATGACAACACGAGTATGGTTATGATGATAAATTGAAATCAGTGAATGTTAACGCGAATGGCAGAAGAAGCGATGCCGCTGATTTTGGGAACAGGTACATCAGGCGATGGGAAAATCAGAGAATAGCCAACTCACAAAAGATTTGGGTGAGACCTAAGTTTTTATGAGATCCAAAGTGGACATATATATTAGGACTATTGAATTAATTCTAGTAAGGAAGTGAAATGTGGATGCTGTACGAAAATGGAAGAAAAATGAGGTCTCTGAGATGTGTTGGCTGTGTAGTGTATGTGGAGTAGGAAGTATGAAAGAGTGAGAAAGGTAGAGCATAGGTGGAAATAAAATTGAAGAGTATCGAGATGGTTTGTTCATTTTATTAAAGAATGAAACGACAGGTTTCCGAAAAGAGTGCAAAGAAGAGGCAGACTTATTTAGTTATCACAGACGGTGAGAAAATTTCATAGAGAGAAAGGGCCTTAATATCCAAAAAGGCAAGAGTGAATGGAACATAAGAAGAATGGAAAGTATGTATAGAAGAGAGCGACGTGCTGTTGATGAGTTATCTGTGTTGTTATATACTGGCTAATGTGCGAAAGTTTTTTCTGCACATAGGGTTTATCCACAATTCAGTAGTTGGGCATGACTCAAACTACCCTTTACAGAGAAATATATATATATATATATATATATATATATATATATATATATATATATATATATATATATATATATATATATATATATATATAGTCTTGCTTGTGTTCATGTTGCTGTAAAAATAACTTTTTGCTATTGCTATTGTATTATATGCTTTCCTATGAACAAATATTGCTTCCTCTCTCTCTCTCTCTCTCTCTCTCTCTCTCTCTCTCTCTCTCTCTCTCTCTCTCGTTGTGTCTATAGCCAGCTCTCTCTCTCCATTCATGATTTAATGACCTTTAACGTTGAAAGGCACATAGGACAAAACAATAGGTCCTGGTGGCAGAGGATGTGTCTAATTCCTAACCTTCCGAAGTAAATTCGACTCGACTGAATGCAAGATGAGAAGGCTTGTAGGCGGTGTCTATTGTGTAATGGTTCAATGGATATATTCAGGTGGTGGAATCACCGTGCCCGGTGGAGGCATCGTTGCTACACTGAACAACAAACCCCTATCTTCTTCCCTTCACCCAAGTCATCCACAACAGCACAAAGTCTAAGTTTCAGGTCTAGTTGTCACCACTGTTACCATAACTACGTTTGAAATTAGCATTATTAAAATCTTTGATTGAAATGAAAGCAGCTTTTGGCCTACATCACTGGCCATATTTATTGAAGACCAATTCTTCATGGTTAGATATTGCTTTAGAGGCGTCAATGAATTTCTTGCAGGAGTTTTCATAACGTCGTAGTTTTTTCCGATTCTCATGTGTCAATTTCAAGTGGAAAATGTGTAGAGTTGGTCTTTTGTCACGACAGCTGTTTCATCACTCTGCGGCATTTTCAAGCGACTACCGAATTACAGTCTGGACTTACAACCTATTTGTTTCATCGTGTGGGGAGAAAGTTTGTAAATAACCTTTAGACTAGAGTACTGATTGGTCGGGCGATTAAAAGCTTGAGCATTTAGGCTCGAAGCTTTGGGTGCAAAGAGTATGTCTGACAATAAAAGTAAAATTAAATATGTAGTTAAATATTTAAAATACAATATGAAGTTCTTAGTAAAAGAAACAATGTCAGAAAACTGACAGATGCCCAGAAAAGAAACTCTGTGCGCAACTTCACACAGAGCACAGCCAGTAGAAGACCTCACCGTTTCTTGCTGTCCTGGTAAAGTAACAAGAAGGTCGCACATATGAAAAGTCTCTAGTGTGCGTTATGTAAGTAGAGCGTTTACACACTGCACATCATGGACAGACATACATACCGAACTTGGCCAAATTCGCAAATAAATGATAAAATTATTGATACTGCAAAAAAAAAAAAAAAAAAGAAAACTGACGAAATTCACCAACCCAACATGACGACGAAAAAGGAGATTGACTATTTATCATTGAGTGGATTATGGGTCTGCATACAAGGAGGAACGCAACACAGAGGCGTAACCCTAAAAGCCCAGTACTAATGAGAAGCCTCAGAATCTTTAGTATACCTAACCTTGTAGCAGCCCCAATAATGAAGAAGACGGCACCGCTCAGGAATGACCGAAGGGAGATGTGCATGAACATAGTTTACAAATTAACTTGTCCAGAGATGTGCAAATCTCACAGCCAAAACTACATCGGGCACACTGCAACGACCCTTCAGAGACGTATGCTGGCTCACAGAAATCCAGGCGCCATTCATCAGTATTATAAAGATGCCCACGATAGGAAGCCATCCCTACTAGAGCTGATCGAAGGTACCTAGGCCGTACAGAGAGAGGGCAACTATGGTCGCCTCTTAACAGAATGCCTCCAACTGCCGGACACCGTGCCCCAATCCCCTGCAAACACCGTAGCCGTCAGGGGACACGAGAGCGCCCAGCCATGACCAAGGAAAAGCCTTAAACAAGTTCCTCAGGCCGTGCCAAACACAACCTCAAGCTGTAATTAGTGTAGAGCATTTGCACGTACATATACACTCCGATTTAATAATTTACACAATTATGTATAAACAGACATTTGTATGTTTGTACAATCATCAGCACATATATCATCGTAAATGTATCTTTTACATACGTTATTTACATTTTTATTTATTTTTGTATTTTACCTTTTGTACTTGCAAACAGGAATGTAAGATTTTATTGAATTATAAATACAAATTTATGGAAATACTAAGCTCTTTGTATTGTACTTTTAACCCTTTCGCCCCCACCATTTATGTTATCTGTCACATTGGGCACCAAGCCTTTAGTGAGCTGCGAAAAATCGTAACGCAAAAGTATTATTCAAATAGTTCTAGTAGTCGTTAACTTTTTTCATAGAGAGCTCATTTTGGTCTCGGTTTTTACGACAAATGATTAAAATTTATCCTTAAATCACCAAAATCCCCCTATAGTATAAGTACGAGCAAAATCGGTTAGAGTAGCTGAAAATGAAAATTTACATAGCATGTCTTAATTTACTTATCTTAGCACAAAAACTATTAGTGACAGGAAATTGAAATATTTTTGTGTTATATAGTTGATAGAATTTCCTTTACATTTATATATATTTTTGACAAATAATCTAAGATAGAATATTGATAGAAAACGAACGAAAAATTTCTTACGTTGCCGCGCGAGTTACCGCTTGACTACACAAGAAAAAGGCTTTTTTAAATCGCTCTAGCGTCGTTGAATTTTATCGTAGAGAGCTCATATAAGTTTGTTTTTTTTTTCGGAAAATGATTGAAATTTATCCTTATATCATCAAAATCCGCCTTACGAAGACCACTTCGCGTAGCAAGTTAAGCTCTCTGGCATTGACGAGATTGCTAACCTTATCACTCCGTGCTTTGAATTAATGTGAAAAACAAAAACTATTTCCTGTCACATACATTACGAATTATACCACTGCATAAAAGAGATCATATTCATATACCCATAAGGAAGATAGTGTTGGTCGTGAATTCGCAAACTTATCGAAATATATGACATTGGAAATAAAGAAAAATTTAACACTACTTGGCAACGTTACACTGAGCCTGAGACTTTGGACGGTACAAAAAGAATTATGCCGCTTCAGATTTGAGCATGACTGTAAATGATTAGATACACAGATAGACATTAAATGATTATAAATAGGGAGAATAAGATTGTAACCTTTGAACTGTGGCCTTGAATTTATTTGGTTGCATACTGAAATAAAAAAATCTCCATGATATTCCATGAAACCAAAATTACCAAGCAAAACTAAATGAGTTATTCGATGGAAGATGATATACGTAATAATTAACGAATATGACTTGATAATTTTTACTGAAGAGGTAAAAGGTTAAATGTCGTATGCAGTTATTCAAATAAATTAACGCTTTTTTATATTTATAATTCAAGTACAATGCATTGTCTAATATTATAGCGTAGGTAATATCGTTCCTTAACAAAAAAAAAAAAATAATAAAGAAAATATGCGATACATAGTATATGAATGTTGTGCAATTTATTTAATATTTGAGCATAACATACATGTAGTTCTTTCTTTCAGTGATTGTTAACACCAAACAAACCAACCTTTCTTCCGAGCCTTAATATTATAATTTTAAGTAAATTCTAAAAATTTCTTTAAATGAGTGAGGAAATTGAAGAATAAACCTCTTGACTAATTGGTTTTATTAAAAAAAAACTGTAGCCGAGAAGATTCTTTATTACAAACTAATGAAACCTTCAACAAAGACCAGGAAGAAGACAACACAGAAAAAACAAAGTATTTTTTCATTTTATCGGTTCGGACTCATTGACTTCTAAACATTTGCAGCATCAGTATTTTCCAGATCATTTCCGTAAAACTTGAAGTAAGCTCAGCCTTTAGCAACATTGATTTAATACAGAACTAAAAGGTCCTAATCTATTAAACAAAATGTGATATTTAAGGTCAGTTTTATGTAATTTGATCGAAAATAAAAATAAATCTCTTTAGCGTTTGTTAATATAGCTGCCTGAACAATTACAAATGCAACTTGGTAATTAATGCAAACGAGTCCTGAAAGAATCATACATTTCCTATTTGATTTTTTAACTGGGTATTAATGGCAAATACGTTAAATGAATAGGATTGCTACTTAGTAGGTTGCAGCTCCCATAGTACCAATGATTTACGTTTCAGATATCATGCGAACTTCTATCTTACTAAAATATATATTATATTATATATTATATTATATATTATATTATATTATATATTATATTATATTATATTATATTATATTATATGAGATATAAATTACTAATTAATGTGCTTCAGCTTTTGAAAGAGTTCATTCTCTACCACCAATAAATATGGGGCTTAGATGTAAGCCGCAGACGTAAAGGCTGCTAGGGAGAGTATAGTTCATGTCTCAAACTAATATTTTTATGGTCTAGAAGTGGGAAGTTTTTCCTTAGGTCTGAAGTTTCTTGATGCTAAAAAAATCTCAGATTCTTGCTATAAACTGATATTGTCTAAAATCCACAGGGCTTGACTTTTGAGTACAGTAAAATCCCAAAGGTAGATAAATTGTGTTCATGAGTAATTGCACTTAGAAGGCAAACGAAACTTAATTTGCTGTCATAGTGATAATTATATCACATCCAAAATCATTGGGTATTGCAAAAGATCAGCAAGTATATAGGAATAATTTTTTGTTCTTATGCTTGTAAGTATTTGCTCAAACAGCACCTGATCCAAGGTGCTGTTTAGTGGATTTGCCTGTAAAATTGATAGATTTGATCTCTGAATATGGTCACTCTTTCTAAAAAAATTTCAATTTTTATCCAAAAGCATTTAGTGATGATACATTGATACGTTAGAATGCCTGTTCTGTTCTGCATCCAAAATTACCATTATTCTACTCGTTTTGAGTCTGACGGGTTATGAGGCTAGCTCATCAAACCGTTTTTCAGTCTAATTATATTAGTATTACCGCAGAATCAAGGGTTTTGATCATGGGTAAAGGTAATTCGATTTGGTCCTCACTGTTTCTAAAAACTCTTTTCCAAGATTGAATACAAAAGCAATTACCAGCAGAATATTATATTCATGTTGGAAATTTTATATTAGAAGAATCCCCTCACTTACCTTGTACACATGTGGGTTCTTTACTTCATCTGTCAGGACGTCGAAAGCTGTATACAGATCATTGAGCATTTTTACTATCTTGGACGCTCCTTCCATATCAGTATGACGAGCACAGTATGCTGAAAATCCTACAATTCCTGGAAAGAGAGAGCGTAATATTCTGAAAATCTACAATTCCTGGAAAGACAGAGCACAATATTCTGAAAATCTACAATTCCTTGAAAGACAGAGCACAATATTCTGAAAAATCCTACAATTCCTGGAAAGACAGGGCACAATATTCTGAAAATCTACAATTCCTGGAAAGACGAGTACAATATGCTGAAAATCGTACAATTCCTGGAAAGACAGCGCAATATTCTGAAAATCTACAATTCCTGGAAAGACGAGCACAATATGTTGAAAATCGTACAATTCCTGGAAAGACAGAGCACAATATTCTGAAAATCTACAATTCTTGGAAAGACGAGTACAATATGCTGAAAATCCCACAGTTCCTGGAAAGACCAGTACAATATGCTGAAAAACCTACAATTTCTGGAAAGACAAAACACTTACATGAGTATTTGGGAAATGATTAAACCGTACTCTTAAAGGATTATAAAATGGTAACGTTTGCGTATAAGTAAGCAATTGGTTGCAGAACACAGATTTATAAAGTTCTTGTAAATGTTTTTATTTTTAGATTAAATGAGTTACAAACGGGCAAGCTTTGTTGCTTCTCTTATATTAACGATAGAAAACGAATCACCTGTAAACATCAGGTGTACTACTACCTCCCAGTTAATCATTCTTTTTCTGATATTATTACGTTTCCCGCTCATCCTCTTAGCCGTCTTTTTATTCCTTCAGACCTTCCTTTCTCGTGGATGACAGTACTAGGGCAGTCATGCTTTTGTTCACATACTGCCTATTAGTTTAATTGCATGCCTCCCTTGGACAAATTGACAATTATCCATCTATATTCACCAGGGTCCTTAATTTTAGTAATCATGTCTGTTATGCCATAGTCTGTCATTCAGCTATACTGTCATAAGTTTGAAGTTAAAAACATACAGTAGGTATCTGTGAGCACTTTACACCTCGCAATTACATTCCCAATAGTTACTTAAAAAGTACAGGATTTAGATTACACCCATTAGCCCTTGCATCAGTTAACCTTCCTCTGTTAAAATAAAAAAAACATATTAATGTGAAGCACATAATTTTCTGATAATAAATAACATCTCCGGTAAATCCTTCGTTGCACGATTCATTTGGTTTTTGCTTACTGTGCACGATCATTAATCTAACACACTTTAATTCTTTTTTTTTTCATACTTTTCCTGATCTAAGACAATTTAATTTTTTCTTCTCTCGTACACTTCTTGTGGAAGTTTTTCATTTAGGGTGCTCTACGTCACTTTTATTTTGTGAACATGCAAAACAACGAAAAAACTTTTGCTGAACATAAACAAAATCATGTACCTTGGTGTGTACTTCAGCCTCTCCAAAAATTATTTGCAGGAAAGGGAATTAGAGAGCATATGTTGAAGGAAATATGGCAGTAAGATGAATGCTTGTGTGAACAAAAGTGTAGGGGAACAGTTATAACAGCAGGTAAAAAAAAAAAAATCAAAATTACAGAATTACAGATGTAGCTCAAGGTCATTGGTAGGAGAGCCCATCATGAGGTTTAGTTGTTCAGAATTTGAGTAACTGAGAACGAGTTTCAGGGGATACAAATGATGAAATGTGAGATGCCACTGTTTAATATAAATTGTAAAAGGTGACCATGGATGTAAGGATGGAAATCTGAGCATGATGAACTACTTTATGTTACATAGAAAATGTGTAAAAAATCTGGTCATAAACGAAAAACTGCAAGGTCTTGCCTGTTTGCATTTTGTTATGAAAATATTACGGGAAATATTCAAAGGGCACAGATACAGAATGCAAGTTGCGAAATCATAGTAGTCGAACTATGCAAATTAGTCACATTAATAATAATTTTTGTATTTTTATTTTAAGAGAGGAAGGTTAATTGATGCAAGAGTTAATGGATGTAATCTAAATCCGGTATTTGTTAAGTAACTATTGGGAATGTAATTGCAGGGTGTAAAGTGCTCATAGATACCTACTGTATGTTTTTAACTTCAAACTTATGACAGTATAGCTGAATGACAGACTATGGCATAACAGACATGATTACTAAAATTTAGCAGGCCCCCGTTGAATATACATGGTTAATTATCAATTTACCCAATGGAACAGTGATAACGAAAACTTTAATAACTGGTATGAGCACCAGAGAGGCATGCAATTAAACTAAAAAAGGCGTATAATTCAGAGTACTGTTATGTATAATTGTATGTATGTTTATTGCATATCAACATCATGAACATCCTTATCATTATCATTGTGGCTCTAGGTATTGATGTCAGTCTCGTTTATTATATCTTCTTTTTCATAAGTTTTCTCAAAAGGTTATCTACTGAAACAATCTTAGATGTTTTTAATTTACCGACGTCGACTCATGTTTCAAGATCAAAGTGCACTATTTAGCCGTAGGAAGCCACAAGCGATATTCAGTTTCTGTGAGCAGTCTTCAGACCCCAAATGTAGAAAAAATCAGTCACCTGAATATCTACGGAGGATATGGAAAGAAATGACTATCAAATAGGCAAGACAAAGACAATCTTTGAAGTATTTCAATGAAGATCGAGAACAAAGAATTTTTTGTATCTTAGAAAAGAAAGGAAAAGAACCCCGCAAACAGTTGGATTCTCTTCCTGTTACTTGCAGCTATAGAAAAATTTGAAAGCATGAATATTTCTTCCACAAGCACTTATAGGAACTCTAATAATGTTTTCATAAATAGCAGAGAGCATTATTAGAACTCTTTTACAAAGCTGAGCAACGTTTGTATGATAACACTTTTAAACAACAGTAGATTTTATCATAAAGCTAACTTGAGTTTCACTCATGTTCATCTTGACAGAATTACATTCCTTAAATGTAAAAATGCAATTCAACTCCATTAGAGCCCCCATTATGAACTAATGATCACCTTATGTTCCCCATTAATCTGCCTTGCCCCTAACTGTATCACTTAGTATACCTAACATTGCTGGCTTGTGCAATTCCAGGTCTCATGGTTGTGCAGTGAAGCGTAGTTCTTTCACGTCTGGAGTTGGCACGGAGACAACTTTGGCAGAAGGAGATGGCTGGCAGATCTCACACCTTCCTTACTGACGGTGAGTAGAGTTGAGGATGTATCTACGTAGTATCAGGTTATTCATCCGGTGAGCTGGAATTACTGTTGACCACCCTTAGTGTGCATCTTCAACTACGTCGTCTTGTGACTTATGCTTCTCTGGACAGGTGCCGTCTCCTTCATAAGTTTTCTCTATCTAGACCTACATGAGGATCTTTAAAGGAGGGCCAAAGGAGTTCAGGGCTCTCATTGCTCAAATCATTAGATTTAGGCGGGCATTCCTGTACTAGATCCAAGTATTTTACTGGACATGACTCGTCAAGTACAACCCCTAAGACAACCTATAGGCGGGACTTCTCACCTCGTTGTGACCTTAGGGCATCAGTAGCATGGGTAAATTTGGGTATTAAGAAAGACCTTTGAAAGTTTGCGAGTGGCAGTGGCGTTGATTTGGTGCTGCTTTCTATACCATTTGCGCTGTAGGGGAGGACTTCCCCTAGCTCTCATAAATGACCTTCTGAAGACAGAGAAGAGGGTAAAAACAGTGCTGGATCTGTTTTGTTATTGATTAAGCACTTATACAGAAAGAGAAAGTAAGAGATGTCAGATGAGTGAAGAACATGATTGAGATAAACTCGTTAACCGATCATATATATATATATATATATATATATATATATATATATATATATATATATATATAATATTATTGTGTATGTATATATTTATGTGTGTGTTTGTGTATGCATCCATGTATGTGTATATTGTATTTGTTTACATGCATGGTGTTGATGTTCCGGTAATGTGGTTTTTATGTGAAATATTTTAATTTTGTTCTGCTGACATTGGGACAGACAGCGAGGAAAGGACTTAATTAGATTCTTCTTACCTGAAAAGAGCAATGTTACCACTTCATATCTCCTGGGAGGAACAGCTCTTTTATGACGAAGTTCGTTGGCGATGCTGATGGGTAAGACCGAATATAGTAATCTGGAAGAACACAAAGAAGACATTTACCAATACAGAATTAATCTATTTCCACATAAAAAACCTTTAAATTAACGTCAGAATTTTCTCTTAGGCTTTTTCTTGAATTTGTATCTCAATAAATGAAATGATTAATCCTGTGTAGTTTTTAGTTTTCTGTAAAAGAAAAGTATTGAGATGGCTATTTGTCTGTCCGTCCGCACTTTTTCTGTCCGCACTCAGATCTCAAAAACTACCGAGGCTAGAGGGCTGCAAATTGGTATGTTGATTATCCACTCTCCAATCATCAAACATTCCAAATTACAGGCCTCTAGCCCCAGTAACTTTTATTTTATTTAAGGTTTAAGTAGGCCATTGTCGTGCGTCTGGCACCGCTATAGGTGCCAACAACGCAGGCTACCACCGGGCAGTGTTTGAAAGTTTCATGGGCTGCAGCTGAGAGTTTCATGGGCTGTGGCTGAGAGTTTCATACAGTATTATATGCTGCACAGAAAACTCGATAGCGTCGAAGAAACTTCGGTGCATTTTTTACTTTCTTGTATATTATAAGCCCTATGTAAATATTACACAAATACAGTAGACGCGTTGGCTTCGGTGCAGGGCTCAAAATCACGCACAGAAATCCTTTCCATTTTTTGTAAACTGTAATGGCACAAATCGCGGGCCAGATTAGAAACGGCCTGATTTTAGGGGTGAATATTTGTGTTGAGAGCTACGGCCTTCGTAGCTATTTTGAGGGCAGTGGTGAAAATGCCAGTCAGTCACAGACAGAGTCATGTGAGCAAGAGTAGTAGAATATCCCAGGAATCTGATAACCGGGGAGTTCATTCACCACACAAGGTAGCTTGCAAACTTCATTGTAATTAGGCGTGCTTTACTGCATAACTCGCCGTAATTCTGTTAAGCATTGGCACCTGTCTGGTAAGGGGCAAGGTACATTGTATGTGTATACACACACATACACACACACACACATTATATATATTTATATACATATATATATATATATATATATATATATATATATATATATATATATATATATATATATATATATATATGTATATACATATATATACACTGTATGTCTGTGTGTGTGTTTCACGGCGAGACGAGAGAAAAGCCGCATGAAACGAAAGCTGTATACCGAATATGCACCCGGTTGCTCTTTTTTTACTTACTTATCGGTTTTCTGTCGTTCACTTTCCAGTTCCCTGTAAGTGTGTTGGAGCTTATCCGTCAGAATCTCTAGGTTTGTGGTCAAGTTGTATTCAGCCTCGAACTTTTCGCTCAGAAGGACCAAGTCTCGAGTGGCATCGTGGAGGGGGATGTCGGAGAGATAAAGGCCTCTTTTGTATAGATCATCCAAGTTCAGTACCGACGGTGAGCACACGTACAGCATCAGATCAGACTCGGGAACGTAGATCATCTGCCCCTGGAAATTGATAATGTACATGAACATCACAAATTAGTCGACGCGTAGATATTTTTATGTGGCAAAGGACCTCACTGACTCATTCCTTTGTGATCATGTATATATATATATATATATATATATATATATATATATATATATATATATATATATATGTGTGTGTGTGTGTGTGTGTGTGTTAGATATTTGTCATACGAAACTACTTTTAAAGTTATTTTTTATTTTCCTTTTTTTAAATTTCTTACTGCGTCAATAACATAACCTAAGTGTTGCGGCGCAAGTTTTAGTAGCTATAATCAGTCAGTATGTATTTATATATATATATGCATATAATATATATTTATACATACTGTATATATATATTATATATAAATGTATGTGGGCTGCTATGCCAAAAAGGTGACTTCTACAGTAATGCTTTATTTTATAGACTTGTCCATACCTTGCCTAAGGTTGGGTTAGGCTTCATCTAAGAAGTTTGGGATAATTTATAATGCCAGTTGGCTATATGAGACATTACATTTTTTGAAGACCTTATGCTGCATCTGCAAGTTGCAACTTATCTGTGAACAAAAAGTATCAGGTGGTATTTTATTACTTGTGCCATATGGCAAGGTGGGTCCTGAATAGGAAAGTATAACTTAGGTTATTTAAAAACTACTGTAAAAAAAAGGCACGCAAAACTGAAATTGTGTCTGAATATTTAGCCCTTACTATCATGTTCTAACTCTTGAAACTGACTTCTTTTAATACGCTAAGTATCATCTAACAAATCCCATTTAAGTCCAAAGACATGGTTGACATATAAATTTACTAAACAGTTCTCATCAAATAGATCTGCAGGCCATATGAATCTAGTAAGGTCCCTGAGCTTTTCTTGTAACCAATCTGTAAAAAGGCTTTCTCTCTATCTGCTATATATGCAAACTCAGTTCGAAATTTAATCACTTAACCTTTTCTCAGATAGTGATGGACCTGTTAATAAACAGTCATTAATAAAAGCAGAGTTTCTGCTTGCTTTGAGACTACAGTTGTACAATGTATGTACTGGAATGCGTAAACACAGCATGATCTAGGAGATAATGAATATGGTAAGCTGCAACTGGGTTACCTAACTTCTCAATGAATCCTTATTGTAATTGTTCTTGTATGCTATTGTTATAATAATTCACTTATTTAGGCCTTACATTTTTTCCCTATGCCTATACATCTTACCTACGACTTAGTTATAATTGGGAACAAGATGATTTGATCAACTCTTAGTGGTAACTCCACCCAGTACTTCCCATTAACTTACTATACTGTATTTTCATTATGTGAGACAATTCATACATTGTTACAAGATTCTGATGAAGGATTAATACCTATACTATCCAAATACCATACCATGTGTAGGTACTATATTCTGAGTAATACAGTACTTGTGTTAACATTCTGAGGATCTGTTGCTACAGATGTTAAATCTACCTAAAATACCTCTCCTGGTTTGACTAGTCTTACTACCATCCTGAGCTTCTTGATCATGGGTTTTAATACAGTATTCATACCCATATCACTACTTCCCTCTCCTGGATATTTTATAGTCTGGTATATTAACAGCTGGTCTTACTTAAACCCTGTCTGTGCCAGCACACAAAAATGAGTGGTGTTTGGCCTCACCACATCAGGTACATAACTATATTACCATGGGAATTACTTGAATCATAAGATTCATAACACATTGTATATCTCTTTCATTCTTTCTATCCCTTTTTCCCAATATGGAACTATACATGTTACAGTCAGGATTTACGCTCAGTCCCATTACAAAGCCCAACTCTTTGCAGTAATGACTATTAACTAGTTGGAGTTGAGATGTACCTTCCTATTTGAAGATTATGATCAGATACATTATTTACAGTGTTGATTACAGACTTCTGTTGGCCTTTCTAAATGAAATTCATAAAATTTAGGAAACTTGGGACACTTACATTCATTTGATTCATACTGAAATGCTTGGTTTTCTACAAAGCGAAATGGAAATATTCTGCTTGATTTGGAAGTTTCTTCACGATAGATTCACTGATCACTGATTCACTTTGATAACATTAATCTTGGAATCGTGTTCCATCTGAATAAGCAAATTCTCTATTTCAATTGAAAAAGCAAATATTTTGCGTTTGTCAAACTTCGGTTTTCTTAAGGTGATCAAGGGCCTTATCAAGTTCCTCCTATTTCTCTTTTTGTCTCCATAAACTAGTTTTATATACTTTGCAATGTGCATGATCAGATGATTCACCGTGATATCCAGCTAAAATATCTCGTTTTAAATCTTAAATACTGAGTTAAGTAAAAACACTATGTTCAACGACCAAAGTCTGGACAGATATCTACAAGTCGGCTAAATTGGTTCCGAAAATGAGTCCACTGTAAATGATCACCATAAGCCTCTTCCACTTTAATCGAGAGTAGTTTCATTTTAACTTTACAACCAAAGTTAGGTTGGATGCAGAAGAGGAAAAGATGACACAAGCTTGCTCTTTTCGTTCAGTGACGCTGATTTTGTAATTGTTCCTTTCCTTTTTGGCTTCCTTTCATATATTGCTTCTTTCTTGTAAGTGTGTCTTCAAATCATCCTTTTCTTTAGGAGTTCTTCTCATAATGAATTTCTGTGCCACCAAACAAAGCACAAGAACTGGATGGGGTCTGCACTAAGTTAGAGAGAAAATGCATCTTGGAGGCTTGAACTTCGCTGAAGGATGGGATACAGTTTCAAAATTACTCTTAGGAAAAGATAAGAAAAAGGAACCCAAGAAGATCAGTCTGATATAACAAATTTATCTGAGCAATTTTCCCACCAGGTCTCATATGAGGACCGTTTGCTTTCTAGTTTCTTTGTTAACTCTGTTAAAAGTTGTGTGTTGGTGTCACCAGATATAAGCAGCAACATGAAATTCATATGCCAGGTAATATAGTTATGAATGTCCAGTAAGGAATAAATAGTCTTCTTATATAATGAAATAAGTAGATGTGACAGTTATGTAGTTACAATCATAAACCATTACGTGTTCCAAGATACATTGTTTAAGACCAAATCATCTGCTCGCACTCTTGTTGAGCTTTGAAACTTGAAAGGCCGTGAAACAAAAAGAAACCTGTAGAGGAACATGAAAGGAAATACTTATTGGACAGTAAAAAGTCCTCCAAGACTCTTTCTACTTAAAAAAAAAAAAAAGGCTAGATTTATTGAATCGTACTAACTTCACTTTCGGGGCGACATAGAACACAAATTTCTTGCTTTAATTACACTTGCTATTCATATGAAACCTCTCTCATTAGCTTAAATTGACGTTAACTGGTGTGACTAACAATAAAAGGCACCTGGAAATAAAAATCAGCAATAAATCACCAAAGTCTTCAGTTTTCAGCTATAGTTACGCTTAACCCAAAGTGTTTTGATAAATTTATAAAATATATAAACTTTAGCATCGAATTCAAAATTAAGCAAATGTAATATCTCGTATAGCCTATTGGTATTATAAATTATCCCAATTGCCCTAAATAAAACCTAATCTAACTTGATTTGACTAACCTAAGGCTAGGTCTGGGCAAGCTTGCAGAATAAAACATTACTTCTCGCAGCGCCTCTTGGACAACAACCCCTCCTATACCTGGCAGCCTTAGGGTATAATAGCCCAGAAAATAACAGTACCTTACACAGTACTTCAGCTGTGCCTATTGTGGTTCGGTAGGTTAGGAATGAGTATGACTAAACAATATTTAATCTATAATAGGAGTACTTATAATCTGACTTTCCTAACCTAATTTGTGTTGGCCAGTAAAAAAAAAAGGAAAGAGAAGTACTCGTACAAAGTTGATCTCATTGGCTTCCTCCCTCCAGCAACACTAGTCTAAAATGCTTGGCTTGCTTGTTTCTAAACTTAGATATTTTATGCTAATAACAAATATTAGATAAGGCTGCAATACAGTAAAATGTCTTAAGTCAAGCCTAATCCAATTTGAGGCTAGGCTTAGAGAAGTCCATAAAAGAAAACATTACTTACCAAGTCTCCTCTTTGGCATAACAGCCCAAAATTAATAGTAGTATACCCACTACTACAATCTTGCCTTTGGGTAAGTAGGGTAAGAATGGGGCCTGTGTGTACATGCAGGTGTGGGCGGCAACTTGCTCAACCAGTGTGTGGCAAGTACTATGTGTGAGCTCCCATAATATTCCTATGTCTTCCCAGACAGGGGGAGTTCTCACTGTACTTACCCAATGTGTAGCGAGTATGGTGGTTCCGCTGGAGTTTTACCCTACTGAACAATCAGACAGGAAGAAGGGAGTCTACAACTACCTTGGTGCCAAGATCATCACCCATCTTCACCCAGGTAGGTATCTTGCCTTAACACTTGAAAAGATAAGGGGCTTGACTCTGTCTGACGGGAAAGATGCCTGGTACTCCTATGGCCTCTACAGACAGACCCCAGTTTATGAAAGAAGTCTGGAGAATCTGACTCTTGACACGATAAACACCTGAAATGAATGTCTAACCATATAGGGACATCAGAGAAGCCACAATAATGGGAATCAGTATTGGCTCACTACTAGTGTAGGCCTAAAGTGTATTAAACACTTGTTGCCAAGTAACCTCCATGGGCCAGAGCATAAAACTCCCAAAGAGACTCCTTCGAAGGAATCCTAATTGTCAACTGACTAAAGGTACAGTCTAGGAGTATACCCTCTGCCTCTAGGATATGGTGTCAAAGTACTACTTGCCTGTGCACATCGTTCCAAGTGGAGCCACATGGAAAACAGCAGGGTGGAATATCATCCCATGTTGTGTAGGAGTCTGTATAATAGTGCTTATTGCTCTAGGTCCAACTTGCCCTACCCTTTTAGGCCAAAGGATGGAGACCATCTCGAGCTGCAGTTCCTGTGCTGCTCTTTCTAACATGATGTTGACTACTGCTTTGGAGTCCATCAGGGCTTCTAGTACTCAGGATAGAGCTTCACAGAAGTTGACAGTTACAACCATAAGTGGTACAGGGCCCATTTGGGTTATATCCCCATGGCAAAGATGCTAGGACCACCTCAGGAGTCAGCATCTCGTCACTTACCTGATCTGTGGGGATGGGGGCCACTAAAAACCATGGCCTCATCAGGCCATAGGGCAACTTCAGACACAGCAGCTTCTAAGGTTGTCACAGGACCACTGTGGACAATCTGCTAGGCATTCACAATCTTCATTTTAGTCCCATCATCTACACTGAATATGTCTTGTTTAAATATGAAAATGGAGAGAGAATTCACCTTTGTGGCCCTGGACTTATTTTTCTTCATCCCATGCTTCCTCTTATGACAGGAACAAAACTGCCTATAGCTCCATCTTGATAATAAGCTCAGTGGTCTGGTAAAACTATTTTAATAATAACAACTTCGGCAGCCACTAGTCATAGAATGGTGTTGGGGGAGCTTCTGATGGTCTCCCATTGATGTGAGGAGAATAGATTTGAAGAAACCCATGTCTATCAGGAACTTCCTGGGAGAGGGTTGGTTGGTGGTGTAGAATCTGGCAGAGCTGGCATCTCTCATCATTGTGGTGATCACTGTAACTGGCTTCCCTAGGAAGCAAGCTGCATCCTGGGGTACAATTCTTACCACTTTCCTGAACTTGTGATAGTATACACAGAGGATGTAATACCACCTTTTTGTTGTTTGTTAGTGTACTTTTGCAAGGCATAAGCTTGGGACACGCCTTTAAGATCCTGGCCCTGATCTTGCAGTCAGTGTGGGTGGCATGATGTAAGACCTTGGAGGCCTCCAGCAACCTGTTCACCCTCAACACAGGGTAGGGTGGCTTGAATGCTGTTTGCATTTGGAAGAGCCATATATCCCTGTGTCAAGGCCCAGCAATGTCAGGAGGGACTTGAGTTCATTCCAGGATATTCTTGCATTGCGTTTTTCCCCAGTGGTGTGTTCACCAGGTCATGGTAGTAGGAAGAACTCAGATACCATGAACTGATAGTGTCATCACTATGATCCTCTTGTTCTAGGCATTCAGGCAATGTGAGATCTGGGTGAAGACGACACCTTGGATAGTCTCGAAGACATAGCCTACCTTCTGTGAACTTGTGATGTTTACCAGGCAGAGTTGCATGTTTTCCCTTCAGAACCAGACTGATGATTCAGTTGTTGAGAGGGGGGCCAGATGATGGTTTGTGACATTTGTATTTGTTTGTTCACTGAAGAATATTTCATAATGGCTTCTTAACTAGATCATCTTACAGCAATAGGCATGGCCTTGGTTCATTAGTCATCAGGGGTCAAGTGAACAAACTCTTGGGTCCACTCTGCTAATGAAATGGTCTTTTACTCTTTAAAGAGAGTCAAATCCGAATTGAACCCAATTTTTATTCCATCAGTTTTTTTTTTTGTTTGCTTGTAGCCAAAGCCATTGTTAGTCTGTTAGTGTAGTCACCAAAGATCAGGTATGAAACCTTGTTAGGTCCAACATTTTATTGTGATGATCTTCAGCTCAAGAGAGAGAGAGAGAGAGAGAGAGAGAGAGAGAGAGAGAGAGAGAGAGAGAGAGAGAGGCATGCAAGAACTTGAATGCTGTTTTTAGTCTACTGGTGGCTTTTTTATTAGTAGGCTTGGCTGTAGTTAGCCTAAGAATCGCCAGGATTGATGCAAAAACCATGCTGGGTCTGCTGATTTGTCTGAGCTCACCAGTGTAAGGAAACTTATACAAAGGATTCTAGGAAGCAAATGATTTTCTTAGCAATATTTAACTCATTTTAATTTGACTTGCGGATTGCATAATAGTTACTGGTGATCAGTTGTGTACTTGGTTAGAACCAAATAGTGGTTGATGTGAGTGATGTGTTGGCAAGTGACTGAGAATATTCTGTGATTTGCTCCCGAACCTGGGTTTGGCAACGAATCTCAAAAGCATACTGGAAGATTGCAATTCTGCCTTTAATGGCTGAAGGAAAAAAAGTGACATTGCTCATCTGACTTGGCGGGGGGCTGGGGGGCGGTGTCCCTCTGTTCCCTCACTCGTTGCCGCCACTTGACTACCTTGTCACCAAGTTTCAATGAGCAGACCAGTTATCGCCAAAGGTATTCTATATATTGTAAAGAATTCAGGTTTGAATAGTTGTATTTTTTTAAAACATTATTTCAATTCTTGCTGTTAGTGTTTCTCAAGCTATTATAGACAGCATATTAAAATCATACAAACAGTTGTGTTTCTCATCAATCTTACTATCATTTGAATGCTTCCTGATTGTTGTCAATGATCCTTTATTTTTCTGTGGCTGGGATTTCTTCAGTTACATCACAATACCTCCTTTTTTTCCTTTTAATATTAGTTTAAGTGATTTACTTATGTTGGCAGAAACTTGCATAGAAAAGGTAATGTGTATGAACACATGTAAAACATGAGCCAGTTTTACTTTGCCATTCTCAGCGTTGTGTAGCTTTTCATATTTAAAAACATCACAATGATGCACATAATGGAAACTTGCAGTAGATGTTTTCAGTGAAATCATTTCTTAACATTCTTACCCACCAGAGGCGGAGGCGAATTCTAGTCATGAAATGTAAAAATCAATCACATTGTTTAACATATTGGAGCAATTTAAGCAATTTTCTACAGTGAAGTAGTTGAGGCTACAGGTGCTTTGAATTACCATCATCATTTCTACGGGTACTACCACTAATAATAATGATCTCAGGTGACTTTACTTATGAAATGCAAAAACTCTTCTGGATTGGCCGAACGTTTAGATTTTGCTTTGTCATAAATAACGGCTGTACCATTTTTTATTGCCTTTAGTTCTCTGATGCCCTGAGCTACTAACGGCGTCTTACGTTTCTTATTTTGCCATGCAATGATATACTAACTTAATGCAGATGGTTAACTGTAGTGATGAGATGCTTTTAGGAAAACTCATCTGACGCAAGCAGTCTTTCTTGCTTAAGCCTAAAGTAAGGAAAATATGATATTCTTGATATTTCAGGCCCTTTATTTACTGAATCCTACAACAAAACCATTCTTCTTCACAAAAAAAAAATCTTACGTTTGCTGACCATTAGTTACATAGGGACTCATTTTGTAAATATATTATTGTGTGATTGTAGATTTTATATATATATATATATATATATATATATATATATATATATATATATATTTATATATATATATATATATATATATATATATATATATATATATATATATATATATATATATATATAGCCTAGTGTTTATGAAAAAAAACGCAATCGTGCAGTGTGTTCCCTTTCATTTTTAGTGGTAACTACGGTGAAGAAAAAGTAGATGAGTTCTTTTTACGATACACGCAGATAACCTCTGGATTATGGTTTAAACATGATTTAGTTATTTGAGAAAAGTTTCATTTAATAAAAGTTACTTTTAAAACTGGCTGTTATACATATCATGTACAGTGGAGAACCTACAAAGATATCAGCACAATAGAAATATGAACGAACAATGAGGATCTTGCATTATGCACCCGACAGATACTGAGCTTAGGTTATTAGTAAAAGTACCAGTGGCTGTTAAATCTGGATAGGGGCGGGCAATAATCGGTAACAATTCATTGAACGAATAACAAATTTGATGTATCTTTTTTTTTTCTCTCAATAAATGGAGATTACAAAAATGAAACGAGTCCTCCATTACTGATTTGCTGTTCGTAATGGTTTCTATTGTTTCCAGAATATTTTGATCAGAATGTTGCTGCATCGTTCGAATTTCCATTTGTAATATTTTAGTTCTACCACATAAACCTATGCAACTAACTGAAAGAAAAGTGCATGTATTTCATGCAGGAATGAAGCCATTAGAATACATGTGCAATAAATGTACATAGGTAACTAAGAAAATGTGACAAACACACACATACATATATATATTTATGTATAAATAGATATACATATATATATATATATATATATATATATATATATATATATATATATATATTATGTACGTGTTTGTGTATTATATATAAACATATATATATATATATATATATATATATATATATATATATATATATATATATATATATATATATATATATTATATGTATGTGCGTGTGTAATACAACCATTCCTTATGAAGTATAAAATAGTATTTCGGTATTGGAAGCCTTACCTTAAGTCTGAGACACCCTTGGTCGGGAGCCAATTCCCGATTGTCCCCCCTGGTGGTTATGAGTCCCTCTTTGGTGCGAAGGACGTAGATCGTGTTGATGTGAGACAGAATGTTGTCGAAACTTAGCTCCATGTGAGGTCGGACCTGCCAGCCAACATAAATCTAATTACTGGAGGGACTCTAACTTTGAAGAGAAGCGACATATTAATTAAAATAGGTGCTTCCATTCTCTCTCTCTCTCTCTCTCTCTCTCTCTCTCTCTCTCTCTCTCTCTCTCTCTCTCTCTCTCTCTCACATCAGACACACAGAAACAAACAAATTCTCTCTCTTGTGTAGTCTAAGGCATTTTCTTTCCCCCTTTTTGGAATTACCTTCTCCTTTTCATGTGTTATGCTTTTTTTTCCATTTCTTTATTTGAGTTACCGACTAAACTGTCTCTGTGCATTGAATTTAAAAAAAAATTGTTCGACCGAAATTAACAGCACCTGGTAACTAAGCAAACAAAGATAAGTAAGGGGCAGTTAAACCGTTAGTTTTAGTGTATAAAGTAGAAATGAAAGGATACACTCACACTGTCATATAAATGCATCAATTAACGAAATATATCGTTCGAATCGTATTTCTTTTTTATATTCTATATATTAATTAGTGAGTGAAAAATTGTTTATAATATAAAAATTAGAATCAATTATAACGATTGAAAAATAAAGCTACAAGAAAATTCCTCGTTTTATGCATGTTTTAGTTTTCTGTAAAAAAGAACTATTGAGATGACTATTTGTCTGTCCGTCCGCACTCAGATCTTAAAAACTACTGAGGCTAGAAGGCTGCAAATTGGTATGTTGATCATCCACCCTCTAATCATCAACCATACCAATAACAGCCCTCTAGCCTCAGTAGTTTTTATTTTATTTAGGGTTAAAGTTAGCAATGATCGTGCGTCTGGCAACGCTATAGGACAGGCCACCACCGGGTCGTAGCAGAAAGCTTAATGGGGTGCAGCTCTTCGGCACATTTTTTACTTGCTAGTGTAAACCTTCAAAAGAATAACGTTCTTTTCCTGTCTAGTCAGTGGCATGAAAATAGATTTTCCCCCATATTTCAAGCTCGGGCAAGTACAGGCTTTTCGGTATCTTCTTGCTTCTTCTGCGGACTTGGCGTGAGTTTTGGATTTATTCATAGTTTTATGATGGGGGGGGGTTGCCCTGAAATTTGTTCATCTGTGAAGGACTTAGTATTATTATTTTGTTTCAGCTTGTGAAGACTGATTTGTCAGTTTGTTTGAATGAGGAAATTTTGTCCGTTTTGCCTATTAAACGAGATGAGTTTTTCCTATTTCATTAGTACTCTGAAGTTATATGAGAGGGTCTCTGAGAAATGTACGAAGGAAGTAAAGGAAACTCCAAGAACATTTCGGAGTAAAAGTAATTTGTAAAACGAGCATTAAGAGGAAATATGATAAATTCGTCAAAGGTTTTGGGCTTTTCTGTAGGTAGTGGCAGTGCAGCTTAAATTGTCATGTGAAAAAAGTGTACATTGAAGAAATGATAACTTAAGATAATTAGACATTATTTATTCCAATGAAAAAGGTCCTTCTTTGACCTTCATGACTTCCTACAGATCAGGATACTGAGCACTACAAAAATTGATGAATAAAAGCTGTACTTAGGAAAAAATAACGTGCTTAGATCTCTATGGAAGAAACTTCACTGCAGTTGGTCATATCGATAGGATCAATGTGCAATACCCTAGTCCTTAAGCAGAAGAAAGTAGTTCGTTTGGAAACATTTTTAACAAAATTAAGAGACAGCAGACCAACATCGGATGCTCAGTGCATGCATAATTATTTCGGTAGGTCTTCAAGATGGTTTGATAGGATAACCAATAAGCGATGCTACCCACACATTAACGTTCCTTGCTCTGGAGTCTTTTCAGATCCCGAGGAAATTTCTCATTAGCTGGTGAAGGTCCAGTAATATGGTGTCTTGAAAAATTAGTATACTAGAAATGGGGTTTATTAAATCAAGTCATAGAATTTATTGCTTTTGCGCAGTAGTGATCAAAAGAATCGATTGCGAAAAGTCAACTGGCATCGGTCAGTTAAAATTTATTTTACGAGCAATTGTTAAATGAGAAAAAAAATATTGTAAAAGGTGCAGTTGAAACAGTATCTGAAAACATGCTCTCTCTCTCTCTCTCTCTCTCTCTCTCTCTCTCTCTCTCTCTCTCTCTCTCTCTCTCTCTCTCTCTCTCTTGTCCTCTCCTGTCCTCTCCTGTGTAGAGTCATTACTAGATAATGCATCGATAAATACATTCGGTTGAAAGAAAAGTCAAAACTCTAATGCGCTAATAATATTTTAACGAAATGTCGATCACTTTCAAGTTAGTGGATGGAAAAATCAATATTGAAAGACTCACATCCATTAGTTGTGTTTATACAGCTGTATACACATAAGGATTAAAGGGGATATAGTTTTAAAAGCCGTGTCCAAAAAGTTAGCTATCATGATTATAATCTAATTAGATATTATTGTGCCCACCCACTAGCTGTTGGCATGTGTTTAATTTTGTAGATATATATATGTCACTTTTTTTACGGTTTACAAAAAACGGTTTGTAATTTAGGGAAATGATCTATAATTTTAGAGAAATGATCTATAACGGCATTGCCATTAAAGTACTTAAAGTACATTAGAGCAAGAAATAGGCCTCCTATGGCCTATTTCTTGTCTTGTTTAGTATTAATATAATAATAATATATAAAGGAGTAATAACAAAAGGCTCCCTTAGCCGCTTTTGAGTTTCCTTGGGACAGTGCTAGATACACTTTATCTCATTATGAGAGGGGTTTTCAATCTAATTTCGAGATGACGGTCGGATATCAAGTCTCTAAAGCAGCACTCCAAAATTGATTTGAAAGCAGCTTCATAATACTAACCTGATGGATAGAATTTGGAGAGAGGATTAACGGATCACCAATTGAGGAGTCACTTAGGCCTCTCAGCAGCAGATCTCATTGCTCACCGTGAATTCAAGGGATGATTTGTGCAATCGGAAAGCAAAATTGAATATTACAAACGATAGCTTGGCAGTGCTCGTTTTGTATAAATTTTTGTACATATATATACGGCATTACAACTCTAACCCAATGAGGTCTCACCAGTGATCTCCAGACAGATTTAAGGTATATATATAGTAAAACAAATTCTAGTAGCTAATTAACTTCCCTGTTTTATACATTCTTTTCTGTACCTGAGAGGATCTTTGTATCTACTTGATGATTTAAAAAACAAAAAATAAAAACCATAGGTCGGTCTGTTAGAACGGGTTATTTTAAAGAATAATTCGCAATAAAAGAGTTGGTCTTTCAGTTGTTATGAAAGATCCAGTCAACAGCAACTCGCTGCTGCCTACCTTGTAAGGAAATCTTGAAGTAATCCTAAAATATATCCACCCACTCCAAGATTCTGAAGTTTTATCAAAGTTCTCTTGCAAATTACATGGTGAATATACAAGAGCATCGCAGATACCTAGCTGCTTTCTATATGCTTATTGACTATCAGCTAACAATCCTTTGGATCCCACATACTTAAAAAGTGGCTTAACAAAACGTTTTTCTGCAACTACGAAGAGCACAGGGAGAATAGAAATTGGCCTGTTGTTACTGCAGTCTGCAGGTATGCCATTCTTTGGAACAGGCACTGAACTACCAAGCTTATGCTCATCCCCAAAGATACCACGTCGTCCTAAAAATCTATAGAATCTATTAATCTTGGGAGACAATATACTAGAATCCTTTTAGAAAAACTAAGGGAAGAAACCATCAAGATCTTCTCCACCCTAGTTATCAATCATTTTCCTTCACAAGTTTGAAGAACTATGGGTTTTATTTAGTAATCAGCTGCACATGATTGTAATTGGTAACTCAGATTATTACTGTTGTCCATTTAAAGTTTTTCCTTGGTTTGCCTTAGATATCTTGTAGTTATAATTATTGTGAATGGGCTTGGTGTAATCCTCTTTTCTTGGTTTTGTATATTTACTGGATATACTTTTGATCTCATAAACAGGTTTGGTTTGTCAGCAAAATATATTATATGTATATATATATAATTAAATATATACATATACATATACATATATGTATAAATATATAAGTAAAGACAGAATCACGAAGGAAAGAGAAAACAATGTAGTGCTGTAAGGCCTTTCGACTTATAGTCCTGTACTTAGCAGACTGCTAAGTAAAGGACTATAAGTCGAACTTACACTGCAGCACTCCATTTTTCTTTTTCCTTCGTGGATTTTGTCATTATTTATATATTCATCACGTTCAATATTTTTTCGTGATTCAGTTATACCCATATACAGTATATGTATATATATATATATATATATATATATATATATATATATATATATATATATATAATTTCTTTATCAATTTCTTTTTCCACTTATCTCCCAGTTGCTTTTGTGATGGGTTAGCTCACAGATCTTTGAACCGAGACGTTTTTGTCAACAAATCAGCATCTTTTGCTGGTATGAAAAAAATTTCTTTTGTTGGTCGCCTCATGATAGAAATGTGCTCCAGTTTTAACTGTAATGCCTTGATCTCAGAGTTTCCACTAGGAATCTTGATTAGTAATATCTCGTGAATGGAGAGTCGAATTGAGTCGAGGTTATATGTACTTTCCTGTTTTCTTGCTTGTAGCGGCTTTAATTTCTAATTTTCATCAGAGGAAGGTCTTATTTAGTTGTAAAAGATTATGCAATTTTTTGTCAGTATTTGAATTTACTTAATTCTTCATGGGATAAAAGTTCCTGGAATTCATGCAAGTTACTTTCAAGCGTCTATCACATGGTAGCGATTAAAGGGCGGGTAAACTCCTTTATTAGGAATAATGGATAATGTAGTGATCTTAGTGCTTTAAGGTTGGCAATCCAGTACTACTGGACCAATCACAACGAGCTGAGTTTGCCATTAGGCTCGTGTCGCCTGACTAAGGTAAGGCTTGCAGATCAGCTTCACCTCCTCCATTGCTCTAAGAAACATATACAAGCCATCCATTGTTCTTTAAACCAAGTTTCTTTCTTGGCAGTAAGAGGAGGTGGGGGGAGAGCCAAATCTGTGGAAAGCCTTAGCTAAACTGCCTAGAGGAGTTACATAAATCTTAATGAAGAAATACAGGTTAAGGCAATTACTCTTTAATCTCACTCACACAACAAGGGCTATAGGTCTCATGGTCGAGAACAGTTCATAAATATCTTACGCGGACGAGTGGTTTTCAGGAATATAGGTACTTGTAAATTGCATCTAGTATTTGACGATGTTCATATATGTAAATGTAATAACACCAGCTTATTGTTATACATGAAATTAGGTATTTCTTTTCCCACATAAGATAATACTTTTGCTAGAGCAACCGGAGTAGTACAATAGATAAATAAATATAAAGACAAAGGATCAAGCAATTTACAGAAAATCTTGTGCAGGAAATCCCTAAGTTCTAATCATCCATGTAGACAGATCAGCGAGATACTCTCTTGCCATGCAAATAAAAAAAAAGAATCCTTTTTCTTTTGGTCGAGTTATTTCCTTTCCCAAAAACCCTGGCTATTGTTACAGGGATTGCCCGATTTCAATTAAACTTGGCCTGAAACCGAAGGGCACTCGAGGGAGAATATTAAAGGGAATTCAAATAAAAGTCCATCCCAAGTAATATTGTCAGCCACTGAGCCCTAGGCATCCCTTCGCCCAACCGCCTGTCCACCAAGACAAAACCACCAACGAATAAAGAGCGAACACGTATACACACGGACAGAAGAAAGCACCCCCTGTTACCTAGGGTGCTGAAGTTGAGAGTCGTATCCTATTCTCTTTATGCTTCGTTACACTAATAAATTATATGTGACGTTTTCCATTTCCATATATAACATGATATTGGTAGTTTGTAAATAAGTGGTTTCTACAACAAGCTTGCCAGGGCGGAGCATAATCGACTTGTGGTAAAAATTACCAAGTTTTATGGGGGACATCGTTTTCCATTCTCTTTGATTTACCCTATATCTTTTTGGTTTTATCGCTGAGGACCTCCGCGCACGCTCTCTCTCTCTCTCTCTCTCTCTCTCTCTCTCTCTCTCTCTCTCTCTCTCATACGCGAGTAAGTTACAGCGTCAAAACCGTTTGATGAGAAAAACTTTGGAATAAAATTTGTACGCCAAGTTTCCTTGCCCTTATGTATAGAAAATTATCACCCTACTTTTAATCTTTCCAAAGATGTTTAGAGCAAAAGACATTGTCAAGAGGATATCTCTCGTGGTATAAAGTTAGTTAAGATGTTCCATAATGAGAACATTAACCCTGAATTTTAGCTCTTCCTTAGGCGAGTCTGTAGAGTTGCGGCCTTCCACTCGTTAGGCCCGAGTTCGACTCCCGGACCGGCTAATGAAGAGTTAGAGGAATTTATTTCTGGTGATAGAAATTCATTTCTCGGTATAATGTGGTTCGGATTCCACAATAAGCTGTAGGTCCCGTTTCTAAGTAACCAATTGGTTCTTAGCCACGTTAAATAAGTCTAATCCTTCGGGCCAGCCCTAGGAGAGCTGTTAATCAGCTCAGTGGTCTGGTAAAACTAAGGTATACTTAACCCTGAATTTTAGCATTTACCGAGACATCTATGGGGTGGGTAAAAACTTCGTCGACGTAAATAGTTTTTGCTCATATGCGTCGAAGTTAAACACAGAAGTATTTAGATAGGCAGCACAGTATAAGAAACCCCCACCAAGAAATACCTGCCATCAATAAAGCTGATGTGTGACGTTAACTCTAGAGAGAAGAAAAATTCAAACGGTCAAGAATATGACAGCCGAGTCCCCTCTTCATTAAATATTACATATTAAGGTTTTTCTTTAACTCTGATGGGGAAAGTCAAATCTAGGTTTTCAATACTATTGTTACCTTAATCATTTGAAGACTTTAGCTTTAATTAAATTATTTTATTTCTGACAATAACGATGGTAAAGTAGGATGTCCTTGCAAAAGCCTTTCACTGGCATTTATGAATCCAGCTGTATTAGTTGGTAGAGCAACTCCTTATGGAACCGAAATACCCAAATATTTCTGACAGATTTACCATATGAGGAAGCTTAGCATCGCAAATGTTCAATGACCGGATGGATGGTTAAATTACTGAAGAAAACTTGTGGAGTCAAACCAAAGTTCACTGATAAAGTGACAGCATGGAAAGCACGAGAAATAAATATTTCACACAGTTAAGCTAATGCCAAAATACTCTCAAAATATTAAGTTTCAGGATATGCATTGTATATTTACTGGTGCTCAGTTAAATAGATCAAGATGTTTGCTTTAGGTAAAGAAATCCACAGTCATCCCGGACAATAAATATCCTGTAGAAGACCCTCGGAAGGGCCATAATGGCCTCCATTCCCTGCCACTCTCTCCGGGGTCACTAAGACTAACAAAGCCTGTTTGACCAAAGGATGAAGGCAAACGTTGTTTGTGTAACGTCTTTTTATAATGTAATCTTAGACGGGAAGAGAACACCTCTATAATTAATATGAAACAAATATAAAATTCAGAACCCGAGATGAAATTCATTTGCAGTTTTGCTGCAATAAGACGGTTGCGGCACAATGATGAAGATTGTCATCTTTGTCACTATACTTACAAGACCTTCCCATCCCTCATATTGAGCCGTTATTGCGTTTAATAATATCTTTCTTTCCACGTCCTTAGGAAGCCACACGATGAAGCGGATTTATGAGATATTCTAGAGAGAGAGAGAGGTAGCTCAGGAGTGAACCGTGCTTACCAGTTCAAAGTACGTGTACTATTTCTGAAGCCTTACTCTGAACATCATAACAAACCTAAAAAGAATGTAGGTAACTATTCCAAGCTGTATGAGAAGGCTGATGATGTTCTGACAAAGTGTATTCCCGAAATTAAGAAAAATATTCAGTAACTTTTCTCGTGTTTGAAAGGCAAGGGCAATAATCCTGACATTTAATGCTCTCACAAAGCACGGGCGCATTTTGAGCATGACGTCTTGACAGAAATATTAACAAGGCGCCCTCACTACCGGCCATTCAGCCACTCGTTTCATTCTTTGGAAATCATTGATAGTTTTAATGAGTGCAAAGAATTATTGCAGTCGCTAAAAATATCCGTCAGTGCATTTTTAGAGCTTTGAGTTCGATACAGTGTTAAAATTATGGATTATGCCGATGTCAGCTTAAAAAAAAAATACTTACGAGGAAGTTTAGGGAGATCCAATCTGCTCGTCGCCAGAATACTGCATGTCAAATTTTTCTGAACACAAGCAAAGTAGATATAAGGTTCCAGACAGCATACTGATATTGCTTACGTTTTTCTGTGTTGTAAACTTCCTGTTATAAAACAATAAGCAAAAAGAATGCTTTTCAATAGTGTCTATTTATATATTATATGTTACAGCGATACATTATCTTTGCATTTATACATACGTTTTTAAAGAATGTCACTTGCCCACTGTCTCCCAAAAGCCTATGGGCATAAAGGATATTTTCCAATAGTTTTATTTAGTTATTACAAATATGTGACAAAGAAGAATTATCTCTTAATACACAAATACGTTCATGGCACAGTTTATACCGACATGAGAAAATATAGCATAAGGTCATCAAGCTCATGTTATATTGAATTTTATTACTTTAATAACTTAATAAAAAAATTGATTACAGTATATTTCTGTGTATCTTAAACCGCTTTATTATTGCTTTCATATATGGCGTTTCACATATCCTCAAGATGTTTTTTAGAATAATGAGCCACTGTTGCTGATGTATGTAACATAACTTTCAAAAGTATGCACAAAATAATCCCTTGATTATCTGGATTAATTCACCCCGGGCCCTGTGGGACAATGGCGAAATCGGGATAAGGGAAGTAAATCTACAGTAACAACCACCCTTATAGTAGAACCCAAGTACTTGAAACCACTTGCTTGCTTTAATTCCTCACCAGGTCTCGACCTTGCATGTAGTTCCTCTCTTTCTTCTCTGCTGCTAAGCGTTACTTCTGTTTTTGCATAACTGACCTTGAGTCCTCCTCTTTCCAGTCACTGCTGCCAAGTCCTGCAGCTCTGTTACTGTTCTTCCTCTGTTTCAGCAGGTACGACCGGTCATCTGCAAACATCAGATCCTTTTGCATATTTCCTCTCACTTGCTCGCTCAGCACATCCATGATGACTACAAAGAGGAATGGGCTTAAAGATGGTTCTTGATGTAATCCAATCTTAAATTCCAAAGCATCTGTTTTCCAGGATTTTGTCCTTACTGCATTTCTTACTCCCTGATATATTGCCTTCATCATGCTTATGAGCCTCTTGGGAACACCTTTCTCTCTCGAACTTCAGTAAACCACTTCCTTGCGTTCCAGAGTGTCCGCCATCACTTCCTGTTCATTCTCTACATTCAGAACTTTAAAGTATTCTTTCCTTTTTCTTATACTTTTTCAGTATTTTGTCACTTCTGTCCTCTATATAATTACATTCGTCCATATCTCTTTCTGTGCTTTGTCCTCTCCCTAGCCTTGGATTTTCTGTAAATCATTTGTTCTCCTTCAAGGGTTCCTAGTTTTTTGTAGAAGGTCTGATAACTTCATTTCTTGACTGGGCCACAACTTATTTACCTTTTTTTATTGTCATTCTTGTATCTCTCTCTTGTTCCTACATGTATCACTGGATTTTCTTCTGAAGCTTTATGTGTTAATTTCTTTTCTTTTATTGCTTACTATATTACCCTGTTCAACCACCATGTTTCTTTCTCGAAGGGGATCACTCCACCTATCATCCCATAAACTCCAGTTGCTATTTATGGCAATATGGTTTTCATCTCATCCCTTTGACTCTCTCTGTCATCACTACCTTCATGTGTCCCATCACAAACCTAATAGATTTACCTGGCTAGGGGTTTTTCATCTAAGTTTGCATCAATATTCTTCTGCAAATCTTCGCCATTAGTTACATAGTGCTGCAGTTCAAATTTGTAAGGTTGAAAGATACCTTCCTAACATTCATAAGCCCGCTTGAGACTTTCGGAGTCATTCACAGTGATTGCCCCATTGTTCATAAAAAGCAACTGATAAATTACCTTTTCAAAGCCTAAATTGGTTCCGAACCACACTCTACATCCAATACAAAATTTTGAATTACCAAAGTAATAAAAAAAGTAGGTGAACAACAACGTCCGAATAGGAGTCTCGTATTTTTGAATGCATCCATAGAAAAATTTTTGTTTTTGTTTTTGCCAATATATCTGAACCAAAAGGAAAGGAGTTAACTTTAATCAGATAGACTCGAAGTAATCTGGTTAAAGTCTTTCTTGATGTCAAAACATGAAAGCTTTTCCCCAAATCTAGGATGCAATGAGGAGGGAATAATTTTTTTACTAAATGAAGTCCTGAAAACATAACTTGACTATGGGATAAAGTTCTAGGCTTATCCTTATCAGCTTCACACAGATCTGACAAAAATAAGACAGCATTTTGTAGTCTGTGGGTCAGGTTTCAGCGCGGGAATGAGGAGGGAAGCTGCGTCCTGGATGATCCTCTAAAAACTTATCTTACCTATCAGTTCTGTGGAAAATACCACTTTCCTCCTGTTGCTTGGAAACTTGATCAAAACCAAGGACTCACTGTTTAGGAAGAATAATGAGTCCTTGTATCTGATAAAGTTTTCAAGCAACAAGAGGAAAGTGGTATTTTCGAGAGAATTGATAGGATAGGAGAGAATTGATGCTGAGATCATACCTTAAAATAGCCTCTACTAAATGGTGATTTTTACTAAGAAGGTGATTAAAACAACCGTTCCACAGTAAAGGCACCACAAGCCTGCTTGCTTTCCTCGTCTTCCCTTGTGTTATTAAGGACAAACCTATCCGACTTGGCATTTAGAAAGGGAGTGCACAGCTTTATTGCTACCAGTTTTATTAAAAACTGTACATCCAAAAAATTTTGTGGATTTAATGTCCTTTGATTAAAATCAACAGTAAATTTTGTGGAGGCATTGTCCAAACTAAGACTAGAAATTTCATTAGAATTGTCTTATTTTTTCTTACGGCAGTTATTTAATACAATCTCAAAATGGTCGCATACTTCAAAGAAATTATCATTTATTTCCTTTAAAGAAGAATTAATCTTATTTGTAATCTGAGTAAGTTGACTTCTAAAAGTTTCATTCAGTCCTGTCCAGAAAAAAAAATAATGTAAAAATGAATCTGCATCCATATCAAGACCATAACAGACTCTGTAATCATTCTTATTTTGCTTATGTACTCAAAAGGATCCTTATGGGAACATAAACTTATCTCTGTTAGCTTTGTAACATCAAACTTTAAAGCTGGTGTGGAAGAAATGCACTTAACAACAAGGATTTAGCATTAGAGTATGACTGCTTATTAGCCTCCAAGCCAGGAAGCACTGAAGCACTACCCTTAACCCACTGTTTTAATAACAACAGCCTACCACATTCAGGATATGAGAATCTACTGATTACTTAATAGTTTAACAGTCCAGTGTACTAAAAAATATAAGAATAGAAAAATAAAGGCAAAAACAACTTTTCTTAACACTAATATTTTATAGAGGAACCTGGAAAAGGTGATGGGAGGAATGTCCATTTCCCCCAGGTAGGCAGGTTAAAGCCTGTCCTGACCCAGTTCTTGCTGCTGCATATGAGTAATTTCAAGCATTTGATTTTCATCTCGATAACTGGACATGGGCGTCTGTATGGCAGGTTGGCAGAGGCTTGTTGGTGTCATTTCTATTCCTATTTGATTTTATGAAATTTAGGCTGTCAAGCCAAGCATTGGGTCACTTTTGGTCATTCAGCACGCAAGTCAGTGACAAGAGGGAGTTGGAATGGTTGGACAGTCACTGAAACTGCCTCTGGACATCTTGTGGTTCTTTCTGTAGCTATGGAGATGTACCTAAACCATTGGAGGGGGTAGGGGTTCCACTACGTTTACATGGAGACAGGCCAAAATGTGATCATGCTTGTTTAGCATTTGATACACAGTTTTGCCCAGTTTTTTATACCTCCCTTAGCTAAGTTCCACATGAAATTTTGCGTTACTAGTTTAATTGTTGCTCTGTTGGATGAATGAGCAAGTACATGGATGTGTTGGCACAGTTTTGAATAGTTCTTGGCACTACTGGGCAAGTGTTGGTGTTGCAGATTTTACTTCCCAGGGCATTGAAAGAGAGGTCTTTCCATTTAAGCTCCATTATGGAAGTGTTACTAGAACTTGGAAATACCCTTAAATTAGGTTGAACTTGAAGAAGTTTCTTGTAACCATGAGTGTAGACTTGATGTTCATCATGTTGGGAAGTGGGTAGTGGCCAGGTTCTGTATGAGGGTTTAGTTGCTTGTAGTCTGCACAGAAGTGCCATGATTTATCAGGTTTCTTGACCATGTGGAGTGATGAGGCCTAGGGTATGAAGGCCTTCTGGCAAAGGCCCATTGGTTATAACTCTCTGAAGGCCTTTTTAGTGGTGAGTAATTTCTTCAGTGGCAGGTAGTGGAACTTTGAGTAGACTGGAGAACCCATTGCTCTATGATGGAGGATGCTGTGTTTGGTGAATACCCCAAAAGTCTTACAAAGTTCAGCTGTAAGATATAAGGGAATTTCTGCAGGAGGAGGTTTAGGTTGGTGGTCCCTACTGGTGAGATGGGTGGCTGTTTGGGCCCCACAGAGAGTTGTGTCATTTGCCAAGTAGTTCTGTCTATCAGGCAGTAGTGGGTAGTATCCACAAGCACCCTTTAGTGCTTGAGGAAGTCAGCGCTGACCAGGGTCGTTTGAATGTCAGTGATGAATTCCCAGCTATATTTCCTTCTCACCAGGTGGAGGACAAGGCTTTGATGGCCATAGGATGCTGTGGGGCTGCCAATGGTGGTCTCGAGTTGCGACTAGGTCTCGTGGTCTGTGGTGATTGTTTTTTGACCAACTGTGGCTCGTTTACCTAAGAGCGGAATAGGTGTCTGGGGATCCTGCCCCCTTTAAAAAAAGTTAAGAAAGGTGAAGTGAAAGTCATTATCTCTGTCGTGTGTTTAATCCGCTGATAATATTCGCCTGAACTCTATGAACTCAGTGTAAGTACAAGAGTGTGTGTATATGAGAGATTCATATATATATATATATATATATATATATATATATATATATATATATATATATATATATGTATATATATATGTATGTATGTATGTATGTAGATGTATATATATATATATATTTATATATATATATATATTATATATATATATATATATATATATATATATATATATATATATATATATATATATATAGAGAGAGAGAGAGAGAGAGAGAGAGAGAGAGAGAGAGAGAGAGAGAGAGAGAGAGAGAGAGAGAGAGAGATGAATGCCTCAGCTGTATGAGAAATGAACGGTAGACACAGCGACGTGTCTTTTCTCCCATGGAAATCGATACAAGGCTGATACTCAAAGAAATTAAGCCCAACGGAAAATAGTGGAATCGATGGATTTCCCTCTGAAAGGAAATAATTCCGACGAGTTCAAAATGAAATGCTTGTGACGGACTCGGGACTCCAGATGGAATGGAAGCCCCTCCATTCAGTGATGGAACTTCTTTCAAGACCTACTTCGTGTGAAAGAACTGCTCAAATAGGCCCTTCTTTTCATTCTCGAAAAACTTCTTGTAAATGGTGTACGAACGCTCTGATTTAAATAGAATATTGCTTGGTCATTTAACAGCATCCAAAGACCACACACACAAAAAAAGCCGCACTAAACAGGAAGTTGAATCTCCCTGGCTTTTAAGTTTCATTATATTCTGTCATCTTATTTAAGAGAAGAAAAGAAGTATGAGGAAAGGGAGAGTCCTGAATTTTCTAAAAATTATATTTGAAACGCGATGTATATCCATGTTTAATGTATTTGTAAAATTAATGCCTTGAAGTAAGATAATGAGGCTGTGGAAAACCTGAAGGACTTGCTTCCTATTGAATTTAAACAAAAAGATGAGCTGTGTGATAAAATTTGGTTATTTCCCCAAAAAATCGTTAATCAGTTGCACGGCTTTGCTCTTCACCCAACTCCCCCCACCATAGTGTGGCCAAATGACCTCCCGTCAGAGTATCAAAAGTGTTTCCTTTTGGCGAATGTTGGTTAATACTCAAAATACGAAGTGTATTCATCAATACGATTGGAACTGGGCTTGAGAAAAAGTCCAGTTCAATTTGAAACGAATTAAAGTTGGGAATGGAGGTAACTCTTTGTCCCAGCCAGAGTAAAAAGGTTTCGTTCTATTTTTTCTGGCTATGTGTTATTATCCAGTATCAAGAAATGTTCGACAAACTAAAAGAACATTCGTCTGTTCAGAAACTGAACCCCAACTTGGCTTGTCATTTTCTTAATTTTATTCCCGTAACAATATAAAGGCATCATCCGGAATCCATTCTGCCTGTTCCACATTCTTGGATTTTGTGTATACACAGAAAATACACTCGGGCGAAATTCCGTTCCCATGGGGAGAGCAGAATCTAATCGGAACCGCTGCCTGAATATCCAAGTGTATTTTTAACAAACATGAAACAAACGCTCAACCGAATTCACCCAGTTCACAGCTGCCAGTTACAGTTAATAAAGCCCTCATCAATTGATGAATGAAGTGTTTTCTGGAATCCAGAAAACCTTTTGTAAAAAGGATCCTGTAATTGACAAACCTTTGTGGAAATGGGTCTTTGTTAAGTTCAATACTTCATTAGAGTATGTCAAGTGAATTCCAGCAATTTTTCAGTGGAATAAACTTCATTTATTGTTACATCGTAGCCGACAAAATTTTCCTACTGGAACAAGTCACGGAAACAGTCAACAGTTAAATAACGTAAATCTGTATAAAATGATGTTAAAAGTCCTATTTTCAGAACTCTTTACTATTTTTAGAAAGGAAAAGAAAAAGACTAAGAATAATTTGAGTTATTATTTACATTTATTGACATTATTATACTAGTATTGCTGGCTCTCGTTTAGCAGAATTTTGAGGACTCAACCTATGCAGGTGGTATCCTGATAGCAATTATACGAAGGCTTGCCATAATGTACTTAAAAATATACAAACATTCTGATGCCTTTTCGGTTTCTTTCATATTACTAAGTGAATTGCCACAGCAGCTATATAGCCCATATATCTCCACAGCCTTATCGCCCAGCGGAGTTTCCATTGCTGCCATATGGTGTTGTCACGATGACAGGGCGAGAAATGAGGACAGTAACTTCGATTTGACAGTCCGACTGACAGTTCTACTCTTTTAATGTAGACACTCATCGGGCGAACAGTCGCGGTTGAACCGCACAGCGTCAATAACAAGAAGTGGCGATCTCCGTGTCGAAGGGTAGAGTACGATTCAGTGCTGCCATTACAGCGCCGGGGCATTTCAGCACCAAAAATTTCAGCAACCTCCGTCTCAGCGCCAGAAGAAATTCCAACTCTCTCTCTCTCTCTCTCTCTCTCTCTCTCTCTCTCTCTCTCGTGAGGATGCCATATTGTTCAGAAGGCTCTATCATCTCTTTGTCTAATACTGCGCTTGAGAGTCATCAAGTAGTTTGTATAATTTCAGCACCAAACCATCATTTGATGATTTTAATAATTACAGTGGTTTTACTGAAATTTTTAAAGGAAACATTTTATGACTTTCTGTCTAGTCGTTTGTAAACCGTGATTTATAACGATAGAATTTCACAGCTAAATATAGTATTTTGTACAGTAATACCTATAGGCCTGCATACTAGTAAGCATTTTTAATAATAATCAAGCTTGTCCTTACTTTATATCATGCAGCATGTACAATCGTAATGATGTTCTGATATCAAAATTAAATTGCCACTACAAGTATGTGCAACGATAATATGCTGAATATATGAGGCATGTTAAAGAGAGAAACAGATCTACTGCAAAGACGACATATATCTAACTAGCAGAAAATTAAGGTTAAATATAAATAATATTATGCTATGGTTCCCTGTCAAATGTTATCTCATTTTCATTTGAAGAATTTTTTTCCCCGTTTTGGAAATTATAAGCTGCGCATCTACCATTATTACGATCAGGATAAAAAAAAATCACACTCTCACTAAGCCGCGGTTGAAAGACTTTCAAGATGGCCACAAGGCTCTGCAGCGCCGCCCTGGTGGACAACCACCGAACTACGTAGTGCTGGTATACAGATGACACCTCCAGATTTACCCTTTACGGGTTAATCTAACAAGTAACTGATCTTGAATACCTGGCCTAAGAGTTGGAATATTCGTGGATGAGGCAAAGCTGACTGTTGAAGTTTAGCGGAGAGTACAGTGACTGGTTTAGTGTCTGCTTGAAAATGTGCACGCAGTTGAAGTAAAAAGTAAATAAATAAATAAAGGATGCCATTTAGGTGAGGTTAGTAGTGGTTGAAACGTATGAGCATTGAAGTAAACTGTAATGTAAAGAAAGAATTTCTGCCACCCAATTCAGTGAAACGTGAAGAACTGTGAAAGAAATGGGAGTGTTGGTCGTTGAGACTGTCAATTTCCATGATGCATGCAACACGAGAGAGGAATATCGAAATGAATGAATAATAAATATAAGATACTGAATGTAACTAAAATAAGACGAGATAGGGTTCAAGATGATTTGGAAAATTCTCTACAGAATGAAATTATTTTTGAGTGTCCCTCATACCAAGTACGGACACAGGTCCTAAAAAATGAGAATCGGTTAAGACCTGCATTCACTTTAGGAAATCATCATAAGATGAAAAATTAATAACAGAACGCCATTAAGTTTTCAGGTTATGCTTTATGGTGATGCACAACTCGTCTTTACGTTGCATTAATCGTGGTCGCATGGTTCAAAGGCTTTATAGAACAGAGCCGTTTCTTTCTCATCTGTCTATCGAACTATTTAATTACGAAAGATTGAGTAACTGTTTATCCTCTTTTTACACCAACATAACAGGAGGCAAAAGTGAAATGTGGTGTATAAACATACCACCTTTAATACTGTACAATTATGTTCCCTCTAAAGTTATACCTAATTACTCAACAGTAGAAACAGTCAATATTTATTTAGAAAGGAGAAGGGGTTTAATGGGAAAGAATCAATATTTGTCTTGAAACCTCGAGTTTACCTGCCCCTAACTCATTCGTTTCCCTGTCAGAGGCACTAAAGGGTAGGACGGTACGAAAACAAAAGTTTAATCTGTCTGTTTTTACGAGGTTTTTATATATATATATATATATATATATATATATATATATATATGTATATACACATTATATATGTATATGTTCATATATATATATATATATATATATATATATATATTATATATATATATATGTACATACTATATGTATATATAAGATTATAATCACTTTTTACGTGATTCATTTATCACATATTACACAGGTGAACAATAAAGACGGGTCAGGTCCTACACCCAGTCTCTTATTTTTCATCTGTGGTAATGTTTGTATATATATATATATATATATATATATATATATATATATATATATATATATATATATATATCACACATTACCACAGTATATATATATATATATATATATATATATATATATATATATATATATCTATCTTGTATCTATGTGCCTTTGGTGGGGGGGGGCGACTTTTGCACTGAAAATCTCGACTTCGGATACTCGGGGATTAAATTAAGAATATCCCGCCTTCACTCCTTGATTCGACATTGAGCGGGATTCAGAAATCTCATGGCGCTAGTGTGAAGCATCAGAACAAGGCCACTGACGCATGTCACATCTACCGTATTCAAATTAATTTTCCTTGAGTCAAAACTATATCCCTCCTCTCTTTTTCTTCATCATTGCTTGTGCCGTGTTCCCAAGGCGCTGGTGATCATGCATTTCCGTTTTTTCATTTCACTCCCCAGTCCCTGTACTCAATCCACCTGTCTTCCTTTAGGCTCCCTTCCCGTTTTTCCCGCTAGTCATAAACTTTCTAAACTTAACCATGAAAATTGAGGTTACCTTCGTGATTTTCAACATGTTCCTCTGTATATGTTTTCTGAAATGCTCTTTTTTTTATTGTCCCCAATCATGACCCACGAAACTTTCTCCTAAATCGAAATTTCTTCTGGTTTCAGTCTCTTTCCATGTCAAATCCAAAGAGTAAAACTGACGGCGTTTCTTTTTGTAAAAATAATGATCATATCCCAGTTTTCTCAAACTTTTCATTTCATTGAATTCTCTTGTGGCTTCCACAATACGACACATAATTCCTCTATCACAACGGACATTCTGTGTTGTCCCGCAACCAGAATGAATCCATCTGTTTACTTTTCTTTCACCTCGAATGTTATTTTAAGTCAGAGATAAATTGCTTACCGCCCTTTGTTATTACCATGCATTCTGTCTCAGCCACATTTATATTGAATCGCTTTTCCTCACTAACCATATTCTATTTCTGTGACACGTGTAATTTAACTATCAGCTGAAGCCACAGGAATTGTTTAAAAGGAAACGACAGAGTGCCAAGTTCTTTCGACCATTTTGCACATTATATAAAATGCAATTCCATTCAAATATTTTCTGTGGCTTTTGTTGAACTAACGCCAACATAATGCTGTCCCATAATCATACTGTCCACATGAGTTCCGCTCTTAATAAATTCACCACACAACGAAAATAAACCTCAACACATGACACAGCTGCTATCTCTCCTTACACTTCACTTCCAGTCATTCATTCTGCTTTTTAGTTCCAGTACACGTTTTATATCTGTCTCATAACTTTTCCTGTATTCTGTTCGGTCTAGTGTTTTTAATAGCTCTCCATGTTTCGTTATCATAGGTCTTTTCGTTATGTATAGGCATACACATAGATCCTGTTCACAACAATTGCGTTCTCGGACAACCGCTCCAGCACAAAAATGGTGTTCCCTGTAATCGTTCCTTCCATGAACCGACATTGCTCCTGTAACACCTCTTGACTACTTGTTCCTTTTCGATCTTTCCACTGTTATTCTGAAAATCACTTTTAAGAGCTGACCCGAGATGGCGATAGTCCTGTGTTTACAGTGGTCCAAGGCGCTCATTTTATTAGGGGCAGTTATGATCAAAATTCTCGTCATTTGCCTTGACAAGTCCTCTGCGTCGCGCAGTCCTCATTATCGAATTACGGTCTCCTGTTTCTTTTTTTATTCTTTTAGTTTTTATTCATTCACGCACCATTTGTTGATTTCGCCTGCTGCGATTTTCTGCCTTTTTTTTCCACCTTTCTCATCCATAATACTTTCGCTTCATTGCACACGTCCTGTTTGGCTCTTAAAAACCCTCCTCTTGTCTGTCAAAGTGAGAATGTCCTCTGCCGTCCGTTGTCGGCCCGACTCTCTCTCCTTTCAAGCGTTTTTCCAGGAATTTCTACCGCCATTCATATTATATCCCACTGGTTTGCAGCATTCCAAGTAATCTCATTCCCTCATTGTCTTTATTCTATAGTTTCTTCTAAATTCTTAAGCTAATGAAGAGTATCCAGGAATAATAGAGGTGATTCACTTTGTCTTCATTTTTTCGCTTTATACAAATGTTATAATTAATAGTACATGATTCCTTAAACAATTAGCACGTATTTTCCCATTAGATTTTGTATGTATTTTATGAAAATTTATGACAATTTTTGTGGAGGATAACTTTATAGAACAACACAAGATATTTCTGTTTGTCTCTCTTTGACATAAAACCTCAAATAGAACTGCTCATTTTCCGGACCTTTTACTAGCAATAGATGACATAACTAACCATAAAAATTTATCGTAAAAAATCCATCGTAGTGGTGCATAGAACAAAAAATATATATCCGTGTTTATTTTTTTTGAACTTTTTTCAGTAAGCCATAAAAATTTTTTGAAAAATTTTAAATTTCAGTACAATATTTCGGTACAATGAGGTATAGATATCCAGATTTGAAATGGCATTAGTACGCTTTATTTTACCACGAAAAAACTTGCATTAGTACGCTTTATTTTACCACGAAAAAACTTACACACGCATATCAAAGAAATTATTGCTGAGATAAAATCCTGTCCTTTTTCCATTCGCTTCATTAGCAAAAAATCTGCAAAAGGAGAAAATCAGAAAGTAAATGTTAGCAAGAGTAAGGTAGTTTAGGTATGCTGAAGCCCAAGAAGGTGGAAAAATTAAAGTTAAGTATACCTTAGTTTAACCAGACCAGACCACTAAGCTGATTAACAGCTCTCTTAGGGCTGGCCCGAAGGGTTAGATTTATTTTACGTGGCTAAGAACCAATTGGTTACCTAGCAACGGGATCTACAGCTTATTGTGGAATCCGAACCACATTATAACGAGAAATGAATATCTGTCACCAGAAATAAATTCCTCTAATTCTTCATTGGCCGGTCGGAGAATCGAACGCAGGACCAGCAGAGTGCTAGCTGAGAACGATGCCCATCTGTCCGATGAGGGACTAGAAGGTGGAAAAAAGTAGTACAGATAGCAGAAGAATGAAAGTGGTTGACTGCAAAATAGGATGGTATAAGAAGAGAGTGAGAGATTAGATGAAGTAATGTAGATAGACTAATCGGTGCTACTATGGCTTTTTATTGACGCCTCACCTCCGAGGTGCTAGTACTAAACATGTAAACATGGCGGAAACTCAATCGCACCCGTGTACAGTGCCAGCCCCTCGGGATCGAAGATATCGTTTATTAATGTAGTTTGTCGACCACACAATATAGAAGATTGTTGAACCACTACTGTTGTAATGAAATGACCTGCGGAGTGTTGAGTGCAAAAGAGAGACATAGGTATTGTCTGCTGAAATGAACTCGTTACATGGGATATGTACACGGTGTCAAATTAAGAAATGCTAACAGGATGCGGTAAAAAATTGGTTTCAGGTTAGAGATGGATTGGTATTTTGAGGTAGCCTGGTCAAGCGGAAAGAATAGAGGATGATATATATGATTATGAAGAATTTGTATGATTCGGAAGTTTGTTGAGCAAGTAGGAAGGAAGATCGGAATAGTGTTGGCTGGAGAAGGGAGAGAGTGACTGCAGAAATGCTTTCGTATCAAGCATGATAGAGGTGAGTGGTGCTGTCTAAGGGAGTGGATGAACTTCTGATGAAGCTGTTAAGATGTGGAAGGTATCTGTACGCGTAGTGACAGTCCTGATTCAGCAGTTGATGAATGGATGTGATGGTCAGTGCTGTCTTAATTTTCCTGGAGCCATCACTTTATGAGTGGACACATCCTCTTGGTATATATATATATATATATATATATATATATATATATATATATATGTATATATATATATATATATATATATATATATATATATATATATATATATATATATATATATATATATATATATATATATATATATATATCGAAGCACAGATGTCTGGAAAAATACTCACACCTGACTGAAAAGTAGAACAAATGGGTTAGAAGCAGTAAATTTATTAGCGTTTGAAGTCAGTGCTCCATTTACAAATCTTTTTTTATCAATGTGGATGGGTTCACGGCTTCGGTCTAGGCCCAGGAAAATTACTTTCCGATAGGTCATTACATTTTACAGATTTCGTTTGAAAAAGATGGATCAAGTTAATACATTTCTTTGATGTTATTTATATTCTCACAAAAGGGTTCTTTTATGAAATTGGATTCTATAATGTTCCTTTCCACCGTATTATTGGAATAAACTATCTTTTCAATTCCTGTGTAACTGATGGCATGGTTGTTTTCAGTAACATACTGTTTATGTGTGTATATATAATGTGTGTGTATATAATTATGTATATAAATATATATATATATATATATTATACATATATATATATAGTAAATATATATATATATATATATATATATATATATATATATATATATATATATATATATATATATATATATATATATATTTATATATATATATATATATATATATATATATATATATATATATATATATATATATACATACATACATACACACATACATATATTATATACACATAGTATTACTGTTGGAATTCTTCAATAGGGTAAACAGGGGAAACTTTAGGAAAGGAAATGCCTTATATGCCTTTCTTGGTTTCTGTACATACATGTGCCGGTAAGGAACCTCAGCATTCGACTTAGAACATTTTTGTTTTGTTCCTTTTCTTTTCCCATTAGATCTCTTTCTCTCTCCCTTTTTCATCAGACAGAGTGAAACACCCCAAGGAGACTGAAATGCCATGTCCTTCATGTTTTTCCTTACTGAATGTTGGCTGGACACCCGCAAAAACAATAAGAAATCCCAACACCCCTGTAAACAGGCAAGGGGAATAACAACCTGACTGAAGAGAAGTCCTGCCTGAGGGTTATCCTGGAGAAAGTCATTAGTCATTAGGAGGTACTAACCATTAAGACGCTTGATCAACTTTAGGGCCTCCTTCAGAGTGCCTCATGCAGACCTAGCTAACAAGTGACGTTTTCCAATAATTTACAGTATGTTGTTGTTGTTCTAAAATGTTCTGGCTTTATGGAACAGCTGGCTCTTGCTCCTGGGACAACACAATCGTATTACCTCATCCTCTACATTAAAACCTTGTTCTTTTCATGTCCTTCATTCATTGCTCCTGGGATTTCTATTGACATTTTCTCCTTGGATTCTTTCGGTTTCATTCCCACTTGCAGAGAACGGGTTCTCAATCGCCATGGTTTATCTAAATATATCTTTTCTGTAAAGCACTTTCTTCTGGTAAAAAATCTTCCCTCTCTCAATTAAAAGATTTCATGCAATTCGCCCTTCAGCCTTATTCATTAGCCTTCCCCGTTGAAACCCTTTCTGGAAGAGAAACCTCTCCACTTCTCTCTGCCCAGACGGCTCTCCCTTTTGTAGGAGCATTCTTATACGACTTGAGGTAAAACTGTATTTCTGTATTTTGCAAGCTGCTGTGCGTGTTTATTTCTGCAATGTTCTTATTTTATGCCCTATTCATGTTTTCATTGCTTGGAGCATCTTTGAGCCTCGGCCTTATTTAGCGCAACGTCATTAAATAAATGTGAGCAGATCCGCATGTTATATATAAATATATATATTTCTTATATTCTTGTCTTTAAAAAAACACTCAGCTTCACCGTCTGTGCTAAAGCTTTCTTTTCGCGCGTTTTTCATTAGCGCTTGCACACGTAAGTGGTGCTCCTTTTAAAACTGAAAGTAATACATATTTGTGTGCAGTCATTTCTATTGCCCAGTAAACTTACTTACTTAAAATTATTTTTGTGTTTATGCTATTGCTGTTCAACTTGAAATTTTGACAGTAGGTAACTTAAGATGAAAGCGCCATCCAGTTAAACAACTGGTGTACTATTATAGAGGTCTTTCTTATAAATCCTTTCTCTCAGTACTTAAGGAATGTTTCAGTAAAACTGTTAATGCCTTTTAATATTCTCCATTAAGTGAAATTAAGGCAAACATATTCGTAAAGAAATGTTGGTATTAACTAGTCAAATGTCAGATGTGTTTTTTTTTTATTTCCCCAACCCCCAAGACGTAGTGAGATCTCTCATTCTTAGTTTTCTGTAAAAGAAAACTTGTGACGGCTTTGTCTGTCCGTTCGCACTTTTTTCTGTCCACACTTTTTCTGCCCGCCCTCAGAGCTTAGAAAGGCCAGACGGCTGCAAACTGATATGTTGATTATCCACCCTCCAATCATCAAACATACCAAATTGCAGCCCTCTAGCCTGAGTAGTTTATATTTTATTTAAGAAAGTCAGCCATAAACGCGCTCCTGGCAGCGATATAGGATAGACCACCACAGGGCCGTGGTTAAAGTTTCATGGGCCGCGGCTCATACAGCATTATACCGAAACCATCGAAAGATAGATCTATTTTCGGTGGTCTTGATTGTGCGCTGTAGCGGCTGTACAGAAAACTCGATTGTGCCGAAGAAACTTCGGCACATTTTTTACTTTTTTCTTTATTTCTTAACATCCGTGACATTGTTGGCACAAGTAACAGAGTGCTGTCTGTACTACGTACGGAGGAGATCAGGTAGAGTTTATCTTTCAAGTCGTCTTCCAAAACAACGCATTGCTTGCTTTCTCTCTCTAAGAGAAGTTGCTTGCATTAGCCGTCAAAAAAGAAAAAGGCTGCTTTCCCAGTTGCGCTGTGAACAATTGAAATAATTTAAGTCGACCTCGGGGTGTCTTTTTAATTAGGCGAATACGTTCTTATGATATTGGACTTTCATTCCAGCGTTACTCGACTTTTTAATAAATCGTCTTTTTCTTCAGCGCGCTCTTGTTGCCTCTTGAATTCACTTTTTTCTCATATCTTAATTACTTTTCTTTTCCTTTAATTTCGTGATGAAACTCCGCCTCGGGATATTTTGCATTCTCATCTCGGGAACAATAGAATCTCTTTCCGTCTCGTTTCCCCTTCCTGCCTTTTAACTCAATGATTAACATAACAAAAACATCAACAACAGCTACAAAATAAACGAAAATAGACGAAACTGATATCAACGTTGTTATTCAATATGTGACACCAGACTCTAAAAGAAAAAGTTTGTTTTTGTCTTTGGTTTGTGGAAAATGCGAAAATATTTCGGTCACATTTTGAGGGATGTGTGTTTGGAGAGGAGAGGTTATATGAGTGAGTGTGTGTGTGTGTGTGTGTGTGTGTGTGTGTGTGTGTGTGTGTGTGTGTGTGTGTGTGGAGAGAGAGAGAGAGAGAGAGAGAGAGAGAGAGAGAGGAGAGAGAGAGAGAGAGGGGGGAGCAAAGGGGGATAAAGGGAATTGCATGATGTAAGTTGAACGAGGCGATAAACTCATATGCATAGAGCTTTTACAAGTAAATTTATTATCTTCACTGACCGTTTTTACTGGGGTCGTCCATACACACACATAGCCTACACACAAAGAAATGTATCTTCTGAACATTCTCACCGTATCTATAGAAATACAACGGCCATAGATTGAAGGCTTAAATTCAAGATTTAATGTTTCCAGAATCTGTTTCCACTGAGATGCTTATATCCTCGAACCCTTGAAAGGACGGGGACACTAGGCTAGCAGGTAATATTTGTGGGCAAAGGCAGGTTGGAAAAAGAAATAAAAATAGTCTGGTGTGAGATGATGAAAAGGGACACTGACTGATTGTTTTAGTGTGTTGTTTCTCTGTATAGGGTAGTCGAGAACAACTAGATAGAGACAATAAAAGGGATATCATGTAAATACAAGAGTGAGCTTTGGTAGGCCTTTACAATGAAGAAAAAAGTTTTGTTTAAAGGAACTCAGACGATAGCTTTACGAAATATATGGACTTTGGAATAAAAGGTACAAGAAATGAAATGGAATGTAGAGTTTAGGCCAAAGGCCAAGCACTGGGACCTATGAGGTCATTCAGCGCTGGAATTGAAATTGAGAGTAGGTAGGTTTGAAAGGTGTGACAAGAGGAAAACCTCGCAGTTGCACTTTGAAATGATTGTTAGAGGTGGATAGCAAGATGGGAAAATAATAAAAAGAGGTACAGTAAAAGGGAATATAGGTTTGCAACTCGGGTTGGGCCGAAGGGACGTTGCAAAGAATCTTTAGTAATGCCTACAGTGCACCCGTGAGGTGCACTAAAGCACTAACCTCCCTACGGGGGAATAAAAGGTACAAATGGAAAAAAAGTATATCTTAGTTTAACCAGACCACTGAGCTGATTGACAGCTCCTAGGCTGGCCTGAAGGATTGACTTATTTTACGTGGCTAAAGAACCAGTTGTTTACCTAGCAACGGACCTACAGCTATTGTGGAACCCGGGAGCCATATTATGACGAGAAATGAGTTTCTATGCAGAAATAAATTTCTAATAACTCTTCATTAAATGCTCCCGAGACTCGAACGCTGGGCCAACAGCGTGCCAGCCGAGAGCTCTAACCACCCCTCCAATGAAGAACTACCAATGGAGAGTAACTGGAGATGGATGATGAACAAGATGCAACCTGGATGATACAAGACTGTAAAGGGATAGTGTGAAATCTAGAACCCTTGATGTACGGAGAGCCTGAACAGTGCCGTCGCAAAAGATATGCTGGTTAACTTTTTTTCTGCTGCAGGGTATCATGCTCATATTGTTATTGTTATCAGTGTCGTTAGGTTCGTTTTGTAATATGCACAGCTTTTTTTATTGCTTTAAATCTCACACCACCTGGTGATGTTGAGCAAAATCTTGGACCTGTTCGTTGTAGACCTTGCCGGTCTAGTGTGATACACTGTAATGTTTGCACACTGCATGGCAATATTAGCGACTCGTAGTTGCCCCCAAACTCTCTGATTTTTGATATGTACAGAAACTCACCTTTTTTCAAATGCGGCACTCAGCTGAGCATAGCATTCCACGCTTCCTGAGACCACTACTTCTTAAACGTAATAAATTCCTAAGGCAAGGTGAATGGCATTGTATATTAAGAATGAATACCCTGCTTCTCTCAAGACCTGTTATGATTATTAGTGACATGATATCTAAGTCATGAAAGTCTGTGGCAGAACGAACAACTTTTATTTGCTCAGTCTGTCGCAGTACAAACTATGATGAAATTTTTTTATTACCTTCTCATCTTCATGGCTAAGATACAGGAAGATGATTGAAAGGGAAGTGATTGAAATCTGGTTTTACTACGGACTGTCTCGGCCTAGGAGCTTTTAATTTGACTACTGAATCAGTCTGTGAGCAAATTAGGAAGCTACTGTATGTAAAAACCAGGTAATGTTTAAATTTAGTATTCGCCAATGACATTAGGGTTGTGACCAGTACTGTAGGTTTTCTAATTGGGATTTCTTATCATGCCTCCGTTTCTTTCATAATTAAAACCGAGATGCCTGTCACAGCTATACGATTAAATCTCAACCAGAATGGAATGGTATTCTGTGTGATGCTTCATTCTGAATGAAATTTTGTTAGCATAATTGGTAAATGAATTTCTTCTTGGTTGTTCAGTAATCATTTTAAAATTATTTAGAGGAAGAGGAGCCATAGAATCTTTCGAAGAGAGATAGATCTGATTTAACATGGAATAATTATACCTAATTAAGAGGTGTGCGCAGAGAGAGTTTATGATTCACCTGTAAATGAAAGTAACAACTCCTGCACATATGTAATTTTATATGGATGGCTATCTAAAATCCGTAGTTTTTTTGTGTAATGCCTCAATAATACCCCTTTGCTTAAACACGAAAGATATCGCTGTCAGTCACTGTCTCGAGAAAAAGCAACCTATTGTTTTGTCTGACAGAAAGCAAAGCTATGAGAAACTCAATACTGGACTCCACATTACTGTTTCCCGGCGGCTAAACTGATTAGTTTAGCGTTTTGTGCTTGTGAAATTACAAATATTTTGATTGATAAGACTTGATGTTCACGGAGATTTCACGGAGATGAAGCAATGTCTAGAAAGAGGTTACCCCTAATTTAAATTCTGTGTTTGAGCCACAGTTGTGCAAGGCTGCAGCTTGTTCTGGCTCTTGTGTGAACAGAAATCTTGCACTTTCACAGAAGCAAAACGGATTTGGCTCCTCAACAGTTTCCAGAACAAAACACACCTATTCAGTTAAATAACTTTCACTATCTCGGAAGTGAATTCTAGGGGATGTACCTTGAGATAGCTTTGAACTCTGTCACTTCATACTATGTCAGACTAGCACATAGCACACTTATTAATATGTATATAATAACCAGTGAAAACCAGATAATTTTATAGCAATAACAGGTTAGATTAGAGCTGATGGATGCCAAGAGGTTCACAATTTTGGAAATAAGGATCCACACTATACAATTTATTGAGCTTATAAAAGAAAAAATGGACACAGAAATGGAAAGAAAATATGAAGTGATAAACTGTTTTGCATATAAATGATAAATGAAAGTGGACAAACAGGGAATGAAAACCCACTGGAAATGGCAGTTGAAAATAACTAAATTTGGATCTTTGAATTCCTGATATGAAAGTTAAAAAAAAAAAAAAAAAAAATGGAATTCTTCATCACATAAATGGAAACTGAATAAAATATTTTTATGATGTGATCTCTTGAACATATAAAGAATCTGAAGCACTAAAATAATCACGCAAGCATAACTGATGCGGTTGAGCAATAATGCAAAAATAAAAGTGGAATTCTTTTCCAGTGAAAAGAAAGAGGAAATCTTAGTGGGGAACAGAGTTTCCTGTAACATACAAGAATATGGATTTCTTGAACATTTAAATAGAATTCAAGTTATATTTATCACTGTTAGTTGAAATACATCACTGAACCTTAATTTAAAGATTTGCTTCCTTAGTCTGTTTTCGTAACTGCGAGGTTTTCTCCTGTGACACCTTTCACACCTACCTGCTCTCAATTTCCTTTCCAGCATCTTTGGCCTAAACTATATATTCACTTCAATTCAAATCAATTTATTTCTATATACTGTCTACTTAAGAATCCCATAATTAGTGTGATTTCAGGCAATAAGATTGATATTAGAATTAGAAATAATTATCAAGTGATCCTCTGATTGAGTTTTTCTGGTAGCGGAGGAAAAATTATTTCTCTTCTAGTAGTACACAGATTCAGGTTTGTCTAAGAGAGAGAGAGAGAGAGAGAGAGAGAGAGAGAGACTTAGAGCAAGAAAAGACTTAGCAAAAAAGATTTGCACGAACGGTGATCATTATACTTTAATGGATGATCTGTAATCTTAAGTGCAATTCGATACAGCGGGTAGAGTTAAATCATCGATTTTCAATGGCCTCATTTACTAAATCAGATGTGTGTGTGTAGTGTGAATACCATTTTTGGAATTCATGAGTGTCTATTTGATAATGCGTAGATCAGTAATTATCTACGCATTAACCGATAAACGCTGATTTGGTGGTTTACTTTTCAAATGAACTATGTATACAGTATATATACACATATAAACACATATATATATACAGTATATATACTGTATATATAAACAGTATATATACATGTATGTATATGTGTGTGTGTGTGTGTGTAAATACAGTAGGCACAATGTCCTCTTAGCTTCTCGATTTCTGACACCTTTTAGATACACTTACTTGTCATTACAAAGCGTCAGATCCGGATGCAAGAATATTAAAAAATTTTTGACATCCATAGCAAGATTTGAACTCGCATCTGGATTATCAGAACGAGGTCACGTTACTGACATGATTGCGATAAGGATGAAAAGTCTATTGCCGCTCTTGCATACATTTACAGGCCGAATTCATATACATGTATTGGAGCTGGAGGAGACCCATCCTCACCAGCCAAATGAGAAATCGCTCTTATTACGTTTAGGCATGGGATATATATATATATATATATATATATATATATATATATATATATATATATATATATATATATATATACATATATATATACATACATACATACATACACATATATAGGCTATGTATATATGTATGTAGAGAGAGACAGAGAGAGAAAGTGAGAATACAATGGTCAGTTTTTACCATATTTGTATGCAAATGCCATGGCCATGATACCCTCCTCTTTACTTCTCGAATTCTTCACAATTTTTCTTTGAATACGCTATAATTATAGTGACTAGAAAGCCTCTGGGAGAATAGGAGAATATGGAATAATTCTGATCTCCGCAGCAGTATTCGAAACCGCATCCAGAGTATCGGAACGAATCAGAATGGAGTTTTTTTTTTTTTCCTACATTCACCGTGGCTATTTTACATCACAAATAGTGAACCTCAAATTTCGTTCAATTAAAATTCTCTATACCTTCTGGATAATTTGCATCCAAGGGGGATTATCAAGATAAGTGCAATGTCACCAATGGGATTCATACAGCTGCCTGCTTCACATACATCAAAAATACAGTCACGTTACCACTAAGCTCAGTGGTCAGTCACTGTATTTTCGCCGTTTCTAAACCTGGTAGCAATTCTAATCCTACTGGTGAAGAAGCGCTTTTAACTTTTAATTCCCTCTGGGTGTAAATTATTCTCGATGTAGAGTGAATTCGATACTTCTTAAATTTATTGCGTGGCTCTCTCTCTCTCTCTCTCTCTCTCTCTCTCTCTCTCTCTCTCTCTCTCTCTCTCTCTCTCTCTCTCTTTCTATATATATATATATATATATATATATATATATATATATATATATATATATATATTCACATAGATATACATACATATATGTATATATGTGCTTATGTATATCTATATATATGTATAAACTAGTGAAGTTTCACAGGGAATTTTCTTTTTCGAGTTCGGATATTGGTCTGACTGGCTACTAGAGTTGGTGGAGAAGTGTAGTGAGAGAGAGAATTTAACTCTTACTTACATGTCTGGGTTCCTCACAAGTGCACAAGCCTTCATATAGTTCGCATGCTTTTTTCTCCACAACATTTACAGGACACAAACATAATTTTACTCTCTCTCTCTCTCTCTCTCTCTCTCTCTCTCTCTCTCTCTCTCTCTCTCTCTCTCTCTCTCGAAGAGACCATTGGTTATCCGCAGAGACTAAGTTTCTTGTTCCTTCAGACTCCAGGCTACACACTATTTTACACTTTGAGATGAGAAGTATCACAAATAATTTTGTTAACAATCGCTGCTTATTTCTATGTAATATTACTAGTAAGAGTATGGCCGTGTATGAGAGGACATACTAAGGACTTTTAAGAACACCTCTCAGGTTCTGCACTTTAAATTTTATACCCATAAATAACAGCACTTGTAAATGATCCACACATGAAAATAACAAAGGAAAAACAAAAAAAGGAAATGTACACGTAAGAAAAATAGATTTCCGACCAACAAAGACAAAAAATGAATCGACAGTAAAACGATAGAAGCAAAACCTTAGTGTACACAATTTCAATAAAAACATAAACGTACCATTGATCAATCACTAGAAATAGAATACAAACATATGCAAGCGCAGGTAATGACTGGAATTTAATTTCTTCACTTCTACTGTAGACATAATGGTGAACTCAATTTACTCAAGTCTCCGGTAGGAATGAGTTTTGAATCAAGTGACATCGAGAATTGGATTCCATTACAGGACTCCCTGAAGTAATAACACTTTCACTGAGGACCATATCCCAGCTAGAGTTTACACGTGAAATATTTAAGCTCCCAACTACGATGAATTGAACATTTTATAGGATGGAAAGGTCTTTCGAAAGACTTTGAAGCACTAATGAGCTATTTAACATCGAAAAACCCAAGTTGCTTCTTTCATATGAAGGAACTTTGTTTTATTTTATGTAACAGTTTTCTTAAAGTCGGCATGTGTGTGACAATGAATTGCATCTCTGTCACAACAAAACAAAAGTAATTTCTCTCCCAGAACTGTAATTCCTGATTTTGCTTATCTTGCATGACCACAATTAAGGTTAGCTCAAGCGCGCAACCATGCCCCTCAGGCGCATTCTTTAGCTTAAGCAATAGATGGGGGATATCCTTAGTTTAACTCACATGACTTAAGCTCAGTCTTTTATCATGGGCACTCTATCTAAAAGGCTCTGTAGGGGATTTGATTTACCTCTCACTACTAATCTTGAAGTACGCTAGTTACCCTTATAACTGCAGTGCAATTTACCATTATTTTCTCTGGCATAACACATGAACAGTGTTTCAAAGACAAGAGATTTCCATAATGAAGAGATACAGCGCCTAAAAATGTTTACCCACCAAGTAGTTATTCTCAGCATTTAGCTGAAACAAAACTCTTGATAATTAACGGGCACAACAATATTCAGTATTTAAACAAAGACACATGATTTATGTGGTGACAAGACCAATTCTAATAGCTTCAATAAGAAGACAGATTTTATAGTATTAGAAATATTTTTTAACGTGAATAAATCTTAAGCGAGAGCTCACATGAACTCTATTGATTAAACTTTAACATTATTATTACTCTTTATCACAAAACAAACACTCAGTCATTTTTTATGACAATCACTATCAACATTGGTTGTATCACATCACTGGTAGGAATTCAAAGAATGTTTCCTCCATAAAGAATTGCTTTCTTTACATGAAAAATGTAAGTTATTTCTTATTATTATTTCCTCCTTGCTGACCCAATGGCTCTCTCTTGTCTTCCACCTTGCCTCTAACTGTCTGTTCAGGTAATTATCTTTCTAGCTCATGCATTTGCAGTGTTTCTCATGGCACTGCAATGTAGTATTAGCTTGTCTCACACTCATAGGTGCCACAGGGATGAGTCAACATTTTTTGAAGGAGTGTGAAGTTAAGGGCAGGTCTTCAGAGCATCAGAGTGGATCACCAGTTGGACTTCTCAGTCTTTCATAACTGGAATCATTGTCGCTCAACCTTCACACAAGTGGCTGCTATCCGGTCGTTTTGCAACTCCTGCCTCTTGCGGTTTTCTCTGGTCAACTAACGTGTGCTTCATAAATGTCCTCCATCTAAGCCTAAATGAGGATACACAATGGAGAGCCTAAGTAAAAAGTAACGTTCATTGGTCGAATCTTCAGATTCAGGAGGGTAGGCCCATGGTAGATGTGTCTCGTTGGTCAAGATCGCCGAGTACAGTCTCTAAGACTACCTGCAGGTCAGGTTTCTCCATGCTTTGATTAGTACCAAGACTGACCATTGTATGTTTGCAGGTGACCGCTTATGACAACTTTCTAATCTGCCGATGCCTCATTATCTCTGCTGGTCGCGGCTTCCTTCATTCTCATGAATTACCTTTGATAAGATATATGTGAAAAAGAGCAGCAGTTGCATTTTGCAAGGACTATTAAGGCTCTGAAATCGAGATTAGACTCGGCAAGAGTTCAGACAAAAGGTAAGAAAATTTAGCAAAGCTCTTAAGCCATTCAGCAAGAGTGCTTTTATCTCATTTAATCCCATACACATGGCCCATACTCACCCATGACCACAACAAGCTTTCTCTTTTTTAGCTTGATATTATAAAATTATATATATATATATATATATATATATATATATATATATATATATATATATATATATATATATATATGTATGTATGTATATATATAATATATATATATATATATATATATATATATATATATATATATATATATATATATATATATATATATATAATAGTGCTGAAGAGAATAGAATAGAATATAGAACTTACGCCAAAGGCCAAGTGCCGGGACCTATGAGGTCATTCAGTGCTGAAATGGAAACTTACAGTAAAAAGATTTAAAAGACGTAACAGGAGGAAAACCTTGCTGTTGCACTATGACAAAATTTTTAGGAAAGGTTGGAAAGTAAAATGGAAGAAAGAGAATATGAACGAAGGTACAGTAAAAAGAATGAAAGGGGTTGCACCTGGGGGCCGAAGGGACGCTGCAAAGAACCTTAAGTAATGCCTACAGTGCACCGCATGAAGTGCACTGACGGCACTACCTCCCTACGGGAACAACTGCTGGTGAGAAAGACTCAGCCTTCAATAACACTTTCCGCGAAAAATCATCTTCAGAGTAAACGTATTAAGCCAGTCCCTCAAGAAAAATATGTATCAATGCCTTAAAGGGTTAAGGGATCTGCATCTTGAAAAGCGAAAGGCGAAGTGATTCAGGAAATCGCGTAGAAAGCAGCCTAGTCCTCATTCTAGAAGTGAATGGTGTGCAAGTTTAGTCAAATTTGTTGGTCCTTGAGTCTATTACGTCCACACAGCCCAAAGAGTTAACGGGTGGAAGTGGCATACATTCAAGAAACTTCCAAGAACAATGCCCGAAGAACTATCTGTTGTAAGTTGTAAGGAATAGCAAAGTGATGTACCGTAAGCAATGTCTCCACCATAGCCGCTTAAAGAAGAGAAGTTTGAAGAGCCTTCTCAAATTTAAGAAAAAAATTAATTCGAGGAAGGATAAGTTCCGTACATGTCTGAAGGTGTTTCCCAGAGAAGTACTTCCTGGAAGCAGACTTACTCATAATTTTATCGTTTACACACACACACACACACACACACACACACACACACACACACACACACATATATAAGTCGGTAGAGTTGTCGGCTAGCACTCGCTAGGCCCGAGGTCGAGTCTCCGGCCGGCTAATGAAGAATTAGAGGAATTTATTTCTGGTGATCGAAATTCATTTTCTTGCTATAATGTGGTTCGGATTCCACAAGTTGTAAGGTCCCGTTGCTAGTAACCAATTGGTTCTTAGCCACGTAAAATAAGTCTAATCCTTCAGGCCAGCCCTAGGGAGCTGCTGTTAATCAGCTCAGTGGTCACAACAAAACTAAGGTATACTTAACTTTTAACACATATATATACTGTATGTATGTAACTTTTCTCTTAAAAACGCCCAAAAAGGGAAGAAAGATATTTTAATAAGCAACTACATTTTGGCCGATACTCATAGGCCGTCTCCTCAGTGGAAAATGCAAGAAGGAGCTACAGAGGTAATATGTAATTAAATAAATGGGCCGCAAGATGTATCGAATGAACCGGTTTAAGTTATTGCAGCGGATTTGTTTTCCTCACGAAGGTTTCTTGTGTGATTTGTTTAAATAGATGGATTGCATTTATGATCCCTGGTCCTTTGGTTACATGGCTGAAATGATATATATTTAGCGATGATTACCTGGCTGGTCGGTGGGCCTGAATCATCTTTTTAATAGCGTGATTCCGGAGAGTGTTGTCCACGATGCTTAACTCCAGTGCCCTTCTGACAAACTCATGTTACATGTTTGAATAATGATGGCTTATTTTTTTTTTTATCTTTTCCCTGTGTGGACAAGCACTTTTAAATAGTAAAGACGTGTCATTTTAATTAATACGATGACCAGAACCTCGAAAGTGGACGAAAAATACGCGAATTGTCTATGGCACATTCAAAAGAACCTCTTGTGTTCTACAAAACTCTGCGATGGCGGAAGTCCAATTTACCCACATAAACTTTTCCTAATATCCATAAGAACTTTGTAAAATCCGGATTCAGTTTCTCCTTCATTTTGTTAGGGATTAATAAGAGCACTCAATGTTTTCAGGGTTTTCAGGTTGATGGTCTTTGTCACGCTCTTCACTTCCTCTCCGTACGGGAGTTTAACTTTGTTTGGGAAAATCCCTTTTGTTGTTATTCTCACGGATTCGCGAATATATTTCATTGACTTTGTTGATAGCTTTTCGATGGCACTCTGGAGGAAAGCGAATCCGTTTGCAAAGAATCAAACCAATTCAGTTTAAACATTCTTGACCCTACAATAATATTGCCCATGTAGCACCTTCTCTCATTTCAACTGAATCGAGGCCAGGTGTGTATTGGCCGAAATATAATGGCTTATTGACTTCTTTTGTTTATTTCATAGTCTTTTAAGAAAAATATTAAACTGTTGAATTACAGACAGCAGATATACACACGCAAAATACATATGTAATATATATATATATATATATATATATATATATATATATATATATATATATATATATATATATATATATATATATATATATATATATATATATATATATATATATAGATAGATAGATAGATAGATAGATAATTGAAACAAAGGGAGAAGTCTTACGGCAATTTGACATAGCTTTGTTAGCGACGTTTCGGGACCTTTCCCATTATCACGACTGTAAAGAGACGAATACGTGTAAGATATAATAAAAGGACTCGTCCAAAAAACACCAACATACATTTAAAATAAAATCCACAGATGACTAATACGAGAACATTGTGTGGCCTTAAAATTTCAGTCACAACAGTCCATAAACTATTGGGTTTATATTTAGATACAAGGACAAATTGAGCCTCCTTTTGACATCTAATGCGATCATTTTATTTTTGTGTCCAAGATGTAGTTTGGGAAATTATGTCAGGGCCTCTCGAAGGCTTTCTAAGGTCCGCATCGACAGTCATAAGGGAAGTAAGTTACCGAACAGGTGTCCAGCTGTCATCTCCAGAGATCTTGAGTATTCGGGAACATCCAGGAAATGCAAATTTGATATAGAGTGTAAACATTTAAAAATCCTAACACGGACATCTTCCCCTGAACAGCTTGCTGTCTTCAAATCGCTCTTCATAAAAACGTTAGTTCCAAAAATAAACAGTGAGACTGCTGCTCCCCATCTTTACCTGATACGGTTAAACTTACTTGGGACTTTTCGCTTTTTCTTCTAGTCATTCG
>NC_089795.1:54314484-54376984 GCF_040412425.1 Macrobrachium rosenbergii
GTAGAAGTGAAAGCATGAAAAGATGTCAAGTATATTTGGCTTAATATCCTCCAAAATTGTGAGTGAATAAAAAGAACATATTATGATTCTCCGTCCCGAGAAACTGATACAGAGGAACTATCAAGTTATGATTTTCATGGAATAACTGAGGATTGCAAAAGACGAGGTAATGGTCGTATTAACATTGGCAGAAAGTCATAAGGGATTCAGAAATACAATGCAGGTAGAGCAGAAATTTTCATTAGAATTCGAGATAAGTGTTCGTTAAACTTTTTTTTTTTTTTTTAGTCAACTTACTGTTCCGTGATCACTGAGAAAAAAGAATATTGGTCTTTTTCTAAACCCAGAGGATTATTTCTAAAGGAATTCAGAAGCCCATTGCACTGTAAAGACATTAACGTGGAACAGAACACCAATTCAGGAACTAGAAATTTATTTAATATCGACCGCAGCTTAGACGATAAACTTTCCATTTGTCTCTTCAGATCTCTCACTGTAACTTGTATTCACATTTTTATTTGAAAAATGAGGATAGTGCTAACTTTATCCTCGTCGTGCCTATGCTTAAATTTGTTGGTATAAAAGTTCCCTTTTATGATGTATTTTAACCAGAAATTTGTTATTATCATTCTCTGCCTTACTTCAATTCTTCAACTATATACAGTGTCAAAGTTATTGATTGGCTAACTTGTGGACCTTTCCTGTTAGTTTTCTACAATCGGACTGTTACTTTCCCTTAAAGGTTTAAGGTGCTCATAGGTGGCAGAGGCAAGGCAGGCCATTGCTCTGGCACACAATATCATAGAGACCGAACATGCACACATGTGATTAGCGTCCAAGCCCCCTCTTCACTCAAGCTAGGACCAGGGAGAACCAAGTTGTGTCTGCTGATGAGACAGCAATTAGAGCTATGGGCTCCACTAAAAGTCCAGCTCTAGCTACTGGGACGATAAGGTCATGTTTTGGCAATGAAATCTATCATCCCATGAGTGGGGCTTGAACTCAGGGCCACTACACTGTGAAGCGCGGACAAAACCAGCAGAGCTACACCTAACTACTACTTAAGTTACGCATGCACTTTTCTGATCTTCAAATGAAAACTTCCCAGATTTTATCCTTAGTTTGATCACTTCTGCTCAAAGGAGATCCAGTCAAAGAATGAAACCCATCAGTTATCCCAAGCACTATCTGGTTTAAGTAATTATTATTTTAGTTCATGCAGAATAGATTATATATTTACCATAAATAAAACTTTTAACACATACCACGAGAAACACTAGATTCCGCTTGCCTGATGCTGGATACTAATTTCGGTCGTTTGTAAACACTCTGAAAAATATGTATAAATCTATCTTTGTTCCTCATTTGCTTGTTTCGTAGCTAACTTATTTAACAGTGATTCCATTGTCCCCACAGTCCCATAGTCTGATCTCCTTTAATCTGGTGATCGTCTTAATGTATCCTGTTGGGTAAGAGCAGAGTTCAAATTGCTAAATGGAAAGAGAAAAAAATTAGATGTCATAAGAACGGTTCCTTCATACCAACTGGTAAAGCTTTCTGTTGATGTTTTCTGTCAGCGTTTGAAATATTTTACTCTCATGTGTTTCATGCTCTTCTTCCTTTCCCTCTGCTGCAAGGTAGCATCCCTCTTCCTCATTTCTTTTGGCGCTTCGTCAGCCATGGCGACACTAAATTCTGGCTTTGTAGCACCTGCTAAACCCATTCCGGAGGAAACAAGTGACCCTTGGATGGCGAATTTCGGTATCTGATTATCTCTCTTGGTCTCTTCTGGTTTACGTTGGAAACTTTTCCAGTTCTCATTTTCCTGATTTTCGCAATCTTCTACCCTTCAACAAACCAGTAACCTTCTATTTTTCGATCTCCACCCTTTCTCGCGCTTCCATTAGACCCGGGTGTCATAGAGACATTAGGTCGTGTGTACTGTCGGCCTGTGCATTAAAAATTCTTGTTTCACCTAATTTCTTTCGAAAATGGAATTTGTCTCAGGAAAGTGGCCCATATAAAAGAACGAAAGTCAGAATACTGCTCCCGCTGTTAATATATGGAAATATAACACATATATATATATATATATATATATATATATATATATATATATATATATATATATATATATATATATATATTATATATATATATATTATATATATATATTATATATATATGTGTGTTTTTGTTTGTGTAAAAGTGTGTTTTATGAGGTTATAAAACAAGCTTCGATGTCGTTTCAAAAACTGGTATTGGTAGTAAATATTAAGCCAAGATTTAATTTTTTTGTGAGTGGCGGTTGGAGGATTTTTTATCTTTTTAATTTTATGGCATCTGGCGTGAGAGTAATTTTGTACTAAGATAAGGTGAAAGAAAGAAAGAAGTGTGTAAGAAGCAAACACAAAAGGGGCCGGTGTATTATAGCTAAAAAAGCTGATTTCAAGCTCTACCACATAATATGTGAATGGACATATTATGTCCATTCACCCAAGAAGGACCACAAACATCATTTCTACGGAAAGAAACTCTATGCAAATACATTAACTCTAACTAAGACGTCCTACCTTCCTACTGCTTGTCCTTTTTTTATTTGAAGCCTTCAAATTCATCCTTACGACAAAACTTATTCAAATTAGAATCGAGCCTGTTCTCCAGTTCTGTTAAGGAAAGAAATAATCGGCAAGCTAAGGAGAGAAAATTCATTAATTCAGGATATCATTTCCTTTCTCGTTATGTCTTCATCGCCCCATTTGTATAAATTGGCTTCCTGGCCATCAGGTAATAAGTTTATGATAGGGTTAATTAAAAATGGAATTGACTAATAAATTCATAGTTACAATAGAACCAGCTGTCATTGTAGTTTCCGGGTGTGAAAATGTTTGCTAGAAAGAATCCACTCCCCTCTTCCATGGAGTTTGATGATGGCTTTTTAAGAGTGCCAAGGAAAATAAGAACAGCAAAAACTTATTTCAGTTGGCCTATGTTGGGGAAATATAGTCAAGTCCTAATTACCTAATGGAGATAATTTCATTGGCTCTTGATTAGTTCGGTTTCAGAGTTCATTCGCGTGATGGCTGTGATGAAATTACTCCACACCACCTTGCACTGAGTCACTTTTCATTATGTACCTTCATACAACAATCCAATGAAGCTCTTGGGTAAAAACGAAGCCCATCTCATTACAGTTACTAAACAGAACGCACTTTGGCTACACCCAAGCTCGCAGGGAGAGATATTTATATATTAGAAATATTTTTTGTTCGTGGAGCAAATTCCACAAATATACGATCATGCAAAAGTTGAATTCCTGAAATGATAACAAGACTAATAGAGATATCTATTTTGATAAATGATGGAAGATGTCACTTTAGAGGCTGTGCAATTTCTTTTGGACTGGTTCATTTTTCATTGGATACTTTTCCACCGATGATTAACAACATAGCATAAAATATAACACACAGCATTGACCAAGACCATATATTAGGAATATGTAACGATGTAAAAACGGAGGAGTATGTCTTTAGGGAAAATGTTGACCTGTACATTTACAGTACACGTTCGGATGCCGCCTTGTAGTAGCGTAAATGTCTCCATCCATTATTCGAAACATACCGAGTTTCCTGGTGGTCATATTTCTTATATTTGGCCTCGATATTTCCTTTTTAGTTTTCTATAAAAGAATAATATTGAGATGGCTTTGCCTGTCCCTCCGCCCTTTTTCTGTCCGCCCTCAGATCTTAAAAACTACTAAGGCTAGAGGGCTGCAAATTGGTATGTTGTTCATCCACCCTCCAATCATCAGATATACCAAATTACAGCCCACTAGCCACCTTTTAGTCGTACTACGAATAATCCTAAGTCGTCATTGTTAACGACGGACAAAAGAAACATGTTCTGTGAAGACAGGTGCCACAGAGTCATCTTTAAAAGTAGTGATGGAAAGTGGTGGAAATTTCCAGTGCAAATGGCCATACAGACGGGTAAAAAGTATTAGCAGCGGAGAGAAAAGAGCCCTCCACTCACTCTCGACCGAGAGTGTCAGTATGAAACTCTCTTGACGTAAATGGATCAACTTCATGTGTCATTAGGCTGGTAACATAGAACAATTTTGTTTTGCAAACCTAAATTCTATTATGTTTTCTTCCAAAATATTCTTTTAACAAGCTTTTTATGTTCTGCTCAATTATTAACATGCTTTTTTTCACTAACATGAACGAATATTGCAGTTTGTCACTTGAGTTACCTGCGATTTCATGTACACATATTTTAGTGCTGTTAGTAGAGTTTTCAGAAACTTTTTTCATTCTATTCTTGCTCTTAAATGTCATGTTAACACTACAATTTTTATGGAAACAGAGAATATCTTTAGTTATTATCGAATGGTAATACAAGTAAGGTATTGTGGTCTATGTTTCGCTGTATATGTCATGATAAAAAATCTTTTTATCGCTCCAAGTGCATTATTATTATTATTATTATTATTATTATTATTATTATTATTATTATTATTATTATTATTATTATTATTTCAGTAGGTTAAACCTATTCGCATGGAACAAGCACGTAAGTACCATTGACTAGAAATAAGTTTCCAAAGAAGCCGCATATTATATTGGAATATGATAAGGCACGATTTAACTATAAGCATTGTGCAGAAGTGAGGGTTGCTTTAAAAAGGCAGTTTTATTTGAAATAATTTAATAGAAATTAATACTTAATTACTAGGACATAAACTGTTTTTAACTTCAAAATTACTGTTTTACCACTTTAAATATAAGGAGCCTGTGGATTCAAGTTGAACCATTCCTTACCCTTCTATTTAATCATTGTCACTGGATAGCGAAAACGTTAAGAATCATGTGACATACAAAACATGTGATATAACGCTGCAAATGTATTAAATGTTCTTAATTATATTGTCTATCTTAACATCTTTCGTGAATACAATCAAGCAAACAAGTTATTTTTATGATATTTAATGACTGTTTCTGTTAATAAATATTTGTTTCTCTCTTTATATATATGGCACTCATTTAGACTAAATTCTAGGAGTCCTGGACGAGCTGTAATGAAGACGGACGTGGATACTAGACGAAAAAGATGAGACCTTCTCTACTGAGGCTGAATCAGGTAAGGATCTTGTCGCACCTGTCCAAGTCAAAGAAAATTTAGAGCATTGCCATGTCTGTCGGTTCTTGTCCTCGACCGTCCCCTGGATTTACCCTGGGCATTATTGTTATATCTTTTCCTATCCTATTTCCTGTGTTCTTCTTGTTCTTATTTGTTCCTAGGAATGTTGGTGATTGGCATTAAACCTAAATATACACCAAGAAATGGGCAATATCTAAAGAAGACATATTTGTAATTCAATGAGACTTTTCATAAATATATATATATATGTGTGTGTGTGTGTGTGTGTGTGTGTGTACGCATACGCACGCAGATGCACACACACATATACTGTATATATATATATATATATATATATATATATATATATATATGTACATATGCGTGTGTGTGTGTGAGTGTGTTTGTTTGTTTGTTTGTGCGTAATTATATCCACAAACTACGCAACTAATATGACTTAATATAGATCATTATACTTTTGGGGATAACTTACATCCAGCTGGTCCTTTGCTTAAGATAAACTGAAGCATTCGACTTGAAAATTCGGCTATAAGGAGATTTAAGTTCACGTCGATTTTGCTGTACGTATTCTTGTCGAATTCAGGTTCTGTGCTTAGAATCAGTATCAAATTTTCTCAGTCATGACGGATGATTGGTATGTTTGAAACACTGTTCATTACAAATTTATGTCACTTACACACACGTGACTTTTTCACTACAACTTTTGGGCTACAAACATCAATTAATATCGAGTTCACTATGCCTTGGGAATAACTTAAGCCCAAGAGGAATTGTAGTTAATAAGTGCATCTGCCCTAACTAAGATTCGAACCTAACTTTTGGTTAAATACAGTGATAAACGGCCATCAAGAGAGGCTTACCTAGCTTAATATCGTGAATATAAGAAAAGTCAGGCTTGCGTAAGAGGCGAAATCTCATAATTAACCAAGCGTTACAGAATTACCAATCAACTATTGTGGTGGAAATGGGTTGATACTGATTCTGATTTTGATAGGAATATGCACAGCAGAGTCGATATCAGCTTATATCCCTCTTGATAGACAACCTTGTAGTATATCACTGTATCTTAATTTAAGGCCCTAATACGAATCCCAGCGCCAGGACAGATGCACTTATCAGTTACAATTCGACGAGGGTGTAGCTATTTCCTAGGTATAATTAAATTCATATATACTGATATTGTGACTTAAAATTTGTGTATAAAAAAGTCACGTGTGATGGGAGAAATTCTCCAAAGATTGGAAGGGCAAAAGTCTACATTTGAAGTTCAGTGCTCACAGATAATGTTGCCATTCAGAAAAATCAAGATGAAAGTGCCCATTACTGTTTATATACATATATATGTATCACATAAAGATATACTTCATTCACTGGTCTAATTGCTCTTACATTCTCCATATTGCTAGTCTATTCAAACTTTTTTTGTAACTGGAATACTTTTACTGTTGCAGATCTTAAATGTATGCATTGAATATATACTGCGTTCATATCTATATATGTTCCAGTTCCTTAATGGATGACACATCTCTAAAGCATCGAACATATTTTCTCTCTTTTGTAAGCTGATCAGATTAGGGATGTGGTTTCCACCCTCAAATTTAAATTAAAAACTCAATCTCCGGAATCTTATTTCTGAGCTTACTATATTAGGGCTCTGGCTTTAAGATATGCAATTTGATCAAAGTCTGTGGTCCACGCTGAGGCTATTAAGACCGATCAAAGCTTCCTCTCAAGTTAAAATTGGAATCGATGTAATCGGGTAAGGGTGGAGCCATAGGAAATAGGTAATCTTCAAGAAAATTAGAGCTAAGTAAAGAAACATCACATCTGACTCCCGAACATACACTGGTCCTGCCCGCAGAAAAGAGGTTAGGGAAGAATCTCAGCTTGGTATGAATACTCTTAATATCATTTACTTGTAATCGTTCTTCGATCGGAATGACATCTTTCTTTGGTTCTGGTCTTTCGAAGAAAACATCATTCGAAACAACTGTATGGATTATAACGATTCTCTATGCATTTGTAAAACAGGGATAACCGTTTTGCATCCGGCAAAGAACAAATATTTCATGACGTTTTGCGCAATACGGCTATCTCTCCAGTATGTGCTTCATGTAATAATGCATTCCCTAGTCTATTGTTTCGTTCCTTAGATTTTCCATTCTACGAATTTCTAAAAGGAAATGATTGCAACGTAGAGTAACTGTGCTGTTTTTCCATGAATGCGTACACAGTTATGATTCATACTGCTCTGTGAAAGAGGAAGGAAGGTCAAAATTATGCAATTTCTCTTGGAGACAAATTTATATATATTGTCACTTACAATAAGGACCAATTGTTAAACTTGAAGCTCTCAGGGGGTTTCCTTCATTTTCGACATTTTTACAAACTATGAAGTAACAATATTATAATTTTAACTGAAATTTGATATGGATAACGGGCATCAATACCAGAACGTAACTGTACAGTACAGACATATCTGCTGCATAGAATTTTCAGCTTTACTATTTCCTCTTCTTCTTGGTTATGATTTCCAATCTTGGAGCTCAAATGTCCAAAGTGAAAATAGGAAATATTATATTCTCCTTAAATGGGTGGTATTGGATCTCAAATCTGCGAAAATGGGAAGAGCTGATTTTGATTTATACATACTTATAGCTGCCAGAATAAGATAGTACTATTTCCGAAGTGAACCCACCCTCAAAACGGCACTCCTTCGAAGTGAACCCCCCCCCTCACATCGGTACTCTTTCCGAAGTGAACCAACCCTCACCACGGTATTCTCTCGGAAGTGAACCAACCCTCACCACAGTACTCTTTCCGAAGTGAACCCACCCTCACCTCTTCGGAACCAACCCTCACCACGGTACTCTTTCGGAAGTGAACCAACCCTCACAACGGTACTCTTTCCGAAGTGAACCAACCCTCGCCACGGTACTCTTTCCGAAGTGAACCCCCCTCACCACGGTACTCTTTCCGAAGTGAACCCATCCTCACTTCTTTGGAACCAACCCTCACCACAGTACTCTTTCGGAAGTGAACCAACCCTCACAACAGGACTATTTCTGAAGTGAACCAACCCTCACCACGGTACTCTTTCGGAAGTGAACCAACCCTCACAACAGGACTATTTCTGAAGTGAACCAACCCTCACCACGGTACTCTTTCGGAAGTGAACCCACCCCCACAGCAGTACGCTTCGGAAGTGAACCCACCCTCACTGCAGTACTCCTTCAGAAGTGAACCCACCCTCACCACGGTACTCTTTCGGAAGTGAATCCACCTTCACTGCGGTACTCTTTCAGAAGTGAATCCAACTTCACCACGGTACTCTTTTGGAAGTGAACCCACCTCACCGCAGTACTCTTTCGGAAGTGAACCCACCCTCACCGCAGTACTCTTTCGGAAGTGAACCCACCCTCACCACGGTCCTCTTTCGGAAGTGAACCCACCCTCACCAAGGTCCTCTTTCAGAAATGAACCCACCCTCACTGCATTACTCTTTCGGAAGTGAACCCACCTTCACAGCGGTACTCTTTCGGAAGTGAACCCACCCTCACCATGGTACTCTTTCGGAAGTGAACCCACCCTCACGACGGTACTCTTTCGGAAGTGAACCTACCTTCACCACGGTACTCTTTCAGAAGTGAACCCACCCACCCTCACCGCGGTACTCTTTCGGAAGTGATCCCACACTTACCGCGGTACTCTCTTGGAAGTGATCCCACACTTACCGCGGTACTCTCTCGGAAGTGATCCCACACTTACCGCGGTACTCTCTCGGAAGTGAACCCACCCTCACCGCGGTAGGCCTAGTCTCTCGGAAGTGAACCCACCCTCACTGCGGTACTCTTTCATAAGTGAACCTACCTTCACTGCAGTACTCTTTTGGAAGTGAACCCACCCTCACCGCAGTACTCTTTTGGAAGTGAACCCACCCTCACCGCAGTACTCTTTCGGAAGTGAACCCACCCTCACTGCAGTACTCTTTCGGAAGTGAACCCACACATCTCTGTACTCTCTCGGAAGTGAACCAACCCTCACTGCGGTACTCTTTCGGAAGTGGACCCATCCTCACCGAGGTACACCCACACCATGGTACTCTTTCGGAAGTGAACCCACCCTCACCGCGGTACTCTTTCGGAAGTGAACCCATCCTCACCGCAGTACTCTTTCGGAAGTGAACCCACCCTCACCGCGGTACTTTTTCGGAAGTGAACCCACCCTCACCACGGTATTCTTTCGGAAGTGAACCCACCATCACCACGGAAATATACCGATATGTTTTTTATGGCCAAATGGTACAGTGCTGAAATTAGATTGCCGTGAGACCAGGTCAAGACCAGGCATTGCATTAGAAAGTTTTATTAAAATACTTCTTTTGGGACGTCAGGTCCCAAGATCAGAGAACTTATCGAAAAATCAAGCAAGAATTACATGCAACAGTTTTCTTTGATGTGCTTTTTTTTCACCTAATTATAAAAGAGCAGTTATTAGTATTCACCTCTGATTTTGGATTGTAAAACATGCATGGGAAGCTGATGAAATTTGTCTGTAATTCAAAATCTGTATCAAATCCAATTCCTAATCTGAATTTTTCTTCTAAAGGTAACTGAAGGGTTTAGATGGCCTCTTAGCTAGCTTCAGCATCTACCAGCTAATAAAAGATGCTTCTACAGAATTTATGTTAGAAATTTTTCAATTAAATTGATAACCTTAATGTCATTTATTTGAATGAAGCTTTAGAAGGTTTTTGCTTCTGCTTCAAGATCATGTGCTTCGCACGAAGAAATGCGTTGGAAGGGTGAATATTCTATTACCATGTTCTAAAATTGCTCTTTCATTTACAACTAGTACACCAATTATTGATTGAAGGGTCAGAATTTTAGCATAATATTTATCATTCCTTTTTCTAACGAAGAATATGACTTTCTGAGATGAAAACGCTACCGTAAACAAAAGGCATTTCAGTGTCTGGCCAGAGCGTCGATTTATTAGAATTCGTAAACACAAGGCAATTTTTCAGTGATGACAGTTTCGAAAGCAAACAAATCCCAGTGATGGATTATCAGACCGGACAACAGATCGTGAAGAATTGCCGTTTGGAGCGACTTTTTGTACCCCGTCGCTCGTGATTTCTCCGGCTACATTTCAACAAGAATGACTCCACATGCCTTACTGTATATGGGAATAAATGTAAGAGAGCTTCTCGTTGCATATTCATAAATTATTTATCTACTCTAACAAAGTTGACAGTGGATTTATGAAGATTCTGCAAAAGACCCAAAATATATCGCCGTTAACGTTATTGAAATGGAGTGAAATACATTCAAACACATGGTTGTCGCTTGTCAAGAAGTATCCATCGTGATATTCTATTGCTCATTTCCTCTGAAGAATTAACATTCATCTCATGAGCAGGTGAAACGCCTAGCAACGCAGTTTAGAAATACTATTGGAACTCACGTGCTTTACTATTTCTCAATGGCGTATATACATACAGTCTTCCAGATCAGTAGGAAGTACGTAGAACTTTAAAAGAAAATAAAAAAGTTGCAAAGAAAATTCAAACATTCATTTTAATGCATATAGCAGCAGTGACTGCTACATAACATCTAGAAGACCAAATGAATATCAATGCTCCAGGGATATGTTGCTGGCTTAAACTCAGTGTTGTGTATAAGTTTTGTAAAGGATCATTGCCTACACAGGATGACCAAAGTGCACCAATTTATTGTCAAGATCTTGCCCTCTTTCGATACAATATGCTGACAGAAAAATGCTCACAGTAAAAATACTGGGAGTGACCCGAACCACATACGCAAAGATTAGACTTACAACCATTTGGTAGCCAGGGTGCTCTGTGATGCCCGTCGACCTTGACTGCTAAACTAAGGTTTTTAGTGGGGAGTGGGATGGACAGGGCTACCTCCGACCCCGCCAGATAAGACAGAAAAATGGAATACTTGTGAGTCATGAAATGAGCTTCCACATTAAGTGGGCAGTTTTGCAGTTATATACATGTTTGAGTCTATAATGTTCCATGACATATGAGATGGATATGGCGATAAATCACAGAAATAGGAGTAGTTTTAAAATTCGACAAAAATGAAATGATCGTTGTTTTGAAGACATGTGCAACCGCTTTGAACCATTACTAACATGTGTTTTCGGTTGTTTTCACGAAAGGTGGTTGTAAAAAGAAAGGGTGCTCATATGCCGTTACAAGAAGGAAAAAAGGGATGATAAATATTATCAAGGGTATACCTTGTACTAAAGGAATGTCACCCAATACAGGGATATAAATATATATACACAGTCAAACTGATGTGACTATAAACATTAGTATACAAAAAAAAAAATAGTAAAGCACAAAGGGTGAATACATATGATCTTAGATGAAGATGATATTTGAGTAAACATTGGTGAAAAGTGTGAAAATGTTTTGAAAAAGAAACAAAAAAGGTTTTTTTTATGCAGATAGTATTAATGTAAAATGGAGGGACCATAAGATATACCTAGAAATAAAAAAAATTAAATATGGTGTGTAGATAAACTTTGACATATACAATAGCAAAGGATTGCGATGAACAAAAAATATGAGTGCAACAGTTCAAAGGGGAAACTGTATGCAATTGTTCAGAAATAATAAAGCAAATTGTTTTCCCAGAACGTTTAATCTTCAGTGTACAGTATATATGTATCACTTGCATTGTTCAATGCATATATATTTTCACTGTTTGGGTGTTGGCCACACTAGTCACTTTTTGTTATGTAGTTGTCGTAATATCAATGAAAAAATATAAACGCAAATTTTACCGTGAATGGTTTCACTAGAGTCATTTTAATTCTTTAATTAATTAAATAGGTATCTATGAAATTTTCACATTTTTTTATTGTCAGCTCCACTAGCCACTCTTTAATGTATGTTTGCTGTAGACAACTGTTGGACTTGCTGCCCAAACCTTGAGAAGTTTGGCTGGTTTGAACATGTCCACCAGTACCCACTCCCTGTTGCTATGTATGAGTAGTTTAAAGAATTTGATTTTCCTCTTGATGAGTGGAATGGGCCTCTGTACGGCAGGTTTAAGGAAGGCTTGTTGGCATCATTTCTAATGAATTCAATAATGAATAATGACGTATACTTTGTTTGTAAGGGATAGCTTTTAGAGGTCTGTATGTTGGGATGTATGGCCAAACTCTGTCATCAACTTTCTGCAGTCTTTTCAATTCTTCATCTGGGTGATTGGTGCCGATGGCAAAGAAAAATTCCCTTGGTACTCAGATGGGTCGCCAAGATAATGCGTTGATTTCTTTTTTAAGAGCCTTACATAGATCGTGAATCACCTAGGACAGTTGGGCTTTCTAATCATAGCTGTTGCACCTTGTGATGAGCATTGCTCCGAGGATTGGTGGATTGTTGGGTTGTATGATGTTTGTTTTATGGTTGACCACAGGAATTTGGCTAAAGTGGTCCACATTTTGGTGATGAAAGCTAGCCATCTATTTGAGGTTATGTTGTTGGATTTACTGAAACATCTGACCCAACTGTCAAAAAGTGCCTTTATAGAGACACTTGCTGTTGCTGCCATCATTTGGATTGACTGTGGCCATTATGTGGTTCTTTCTGTAGCTGTTAGGGTATACCTAAGCCGATTGGAGTTGGGTAGGGATTCCACTACTTCTGTGTGGATATGACTGAACATCATCTGAAAGGAGAAACTTTCCCAGTGCCAGACTCTGTGTGACATATTTTGCTTATTTGGCACCTGATACAGTGTTTTGCCCACTTTTGTATGTGTCTTTAACTCTGTGTCATCTGAATTTTCCTGTTACCAGTTTGGCAGTTGTTCTGCTAGATAGATATGCAAAATATTTTCTTTTGTCGGTGGCCTATGCTGATGCTGCAGAGGATTGCTCTCCTTGTTGCACTGAAGCGTTTGTCTTTCTATTTCAAATTTGTATGGAGGTGTGATTGTTGTGTTTCGAGATTTTGTCATTGGAAACTCGGAATTTCCTAGTATTTTATTTCCAATGCCTGCCACAGAATTTCTTTTTACTTGAAATATGTTCTATTGTGTACCTGAACTCAACGATTGGTGACGACTGGCACTGTTGATGGGTAGAGTATGCATCTTTTTTTTTTTTTTTTGTTAGGGCGTGCAGGAGAGATTGGTAATCTGTCAGGACAATAAAAGGTATACCCCTGAGTAGGTGTCAGAAGTGTCTGATTGCTAGCTGTATGGTGAGAAGTTAGTTTTATATATAATGCACTGTTTTTCTGCTGCCTTTAACTATTGACTGAAGAAACTGAGGGGTATAATGGAACTTTTGACGTTTTGCTTTAGGTGTTGTGAGAATTTGGAGTACAACAAGTTGTCTTCCTTTTCAGGAGGCCAACCTTGGACATACTTTCAGTGTTGTACAGGGTTGCTTGGATGTTGGGTGGCAGATGGCACACCAGATCTTCCTGGCAATGTCGACTTTCTTTGGTTTGTTACTTGCATAGAGTTCTGGTATTTTAAAAAAGGATTCGAGCACATTACAGGATGCACTTATTGATTTGTCCCCTACTGGTATGTTAAAGAGACTGAGGGTTCATCTGGTTTTGGTGGCCAAGGAAAAATGTACAGGTATTTCCTTGAGGACATAGACTAGTTTTTTCGTTGAGCTTAAGCCATTTTGGAGGCTGAGTTGTATTTCCACCCAGCAGCACCACACAGATAGCTCAGTCATTGAGAAGGGGGTCAAACTTAGATTAACTGTGGTCACATTCATGCTTTTGCCTGATGGCATCTCAGGTATGCTGCAACCTTTAGCCACCAGGGGCTCAATGCAAGACCCAGCTTTCTCTATCAAATGGAGGACAACCAAAAGCTTCAAAGGATAATGAGCTAGACTATGTGCCATATTTATTTTGGTAGATGCTGGTTATTGTTAAATAGGACATGGCTGCCAACTATGTTGTCTACTAGGAATTTCCAAGGGGTCACCAATGTAAAGGGTCCACCCATACGGAGGATGCCAAGAATACATTGGTTCACTAGTGAGATCTGATCTGCTTTTGATACAGCATGTGGACAGAAATGCGCTTGCAGTAACATTGGCAAGGGTGCTTTGAAACATGTGATTCAGGTGATTTCAGTGGCGAAGGTGCTCCCTTTATGGCTTCCGGCTATGGCATATATATATATATATATATATATATATATATATATATATATATATATATATATATTATATATATATATATATATATATTATATATATTATATATATATATATTATATATATATATATATATATATATATATATATATATATATATATATATATATATATATATATATACATACACACCTGATGGTATTGTTTCATAAATAGCTAATATTTTCTAATTACATATTATAATTGTAGTTCATTCGAGTTGACATACTTTATTTTCTTCTACTCTGCGAAAGAAGAATGAGTCTTTAGTGCTCCGGTGATAAAATCTTATACTTGTATAGGAACGATTTACTTCCTTGGCTTGAGAGATGAATCAGTTTAAACACTACCACTTGTATTCAGTTAAAAGAGCAAATCTCCTTTATTCAAATAATTAACTCGCACAGTCCGTCATTTGATGTCGCGCCTTTGTCCTTTCAAGAAGCCTTAGAAAAGTGCACGTTGTTACTGGAGACATTATCTCACTTATCGGTAGGAATGAGGGACTATGGCTTCTCTTAGCGGATCAGAAAACTTACTTTGATCCGATTGTACGTTATTTTCTCTTTCCGTTATTGTATATTATTATTATTTTTTTTTTTTTTATAGATTTTCACCCACTTATCTGGAGCTGACTTGAGCTTCATGTGGGAAAAGAAAAAACGAGAATATGGACGAAAGCTAATGGCTTTGCCGCAGTTGTTATCAATATATATATCTTTTTTTTTTATTAATCACTTTTTACTTTGTATCGTTTTTTTTTCACAATGTTTTCACATTTTCAACAATGTGCTCCTCTAAATATCAGTTTCATCTTGGTCCTTTAGCAGTTTTTTTGTTTTTGTTTACGAATGTTTGTACGTTCTTCACTTAGATAACAGTTTGTAGTATAAGGTATACCATGATAATGTATATATTATCTTGTGTTGCACTCCTGTGTTATTGCTATCATCCTTCGCGACCTAGTACCATATCATCACCGAGGTCACAAAGATTAGTCATGATGTGAAACGGTCGCACACTTCATTGTCAAAAGAACAATGATTTCCTTCCTGTTTAATTTTAAGGCTAAGCGTATTTCCGCGGAACAGTCACGTATTTACTTTTTAGTACTATTATTATTTCCCATCTGTCCTGGAACATTATGGATTTAAACGTATAAGTATAGATCAGGAAAACGAAAATGAATTGCACTTAAGGGCAGTCAAAATGCATTGTTACTGTGAATAACATAATAACGAGTAAAATATCTATGCGTTGTTGAAGGATAGCGAAGCAGAGGTCAAAGAAAACGTCCCTAGTATTAAGAACCCAATACGGTCTCTGTCAGGAGCAGAGAGGAGATTTGAGGTGTGAGCCATTTTTACAAGTTATGAGGAGCATGTCTAGGGATTTTATTTCTTGCATCTCCTCGATTCCGGTTACAATTAGCACTTGGGATTAAGGACAAAGTTTCTGTACCTTTAAGCAGATTATTCGCTTTACCCATTCACATAAACATTCAAATACTACAGATCAGTTTTTAAAAGCGGGACACACATAAACCAGGTGTTAATCTCAAATAAAACTCAGATACTGAAGGGAAAACCAAAAAGATGAGAAATAAGAATATCCTACCGCAGAATGCAACACGTGATATTATTGTCATTGTCCCATTACAGCCAAAAGTAAAATAAAAAGAAAGTTGGGCATAAGATAGAGGTTATTGTAAGGCTGTGGAGTAAGCTTACTCTCATTTCAAAATGGTTACTATTAGCGTATTGAGATGCTAATCAGGAGGGTAATAAATATATCCAAAGCAGACTATCTCCAAATACCCTACTTGAGTTGGTTCTAGAGTTTCATTAGATTTCTCTTTATTCTCACTATATGTTACTCAAGCAAAAAAGTCATCTGAATTAGGTAAAGCGAGATGAGTATTTTGGAAATTAGATTTTAGCCAAACGAGCAACTTTAGGATAATTGTCCTCATTTATCACAGACTATTCTCAACATTGTTCCAGAAGCATTTGCAACTAATTGTTTACAACGATTTTGCAGTTTTCAAAACCATAACTGAAGAAGTGCAGATAATCAGTGAGAATTAGATTCACACAGGAATGTCCAGCAGTGTGCTGGAAAATTAACACTGAGACGTGGGTAACATGATGGAAACCTTTGGTATTGGATGTGTTTTGGGATGCTATAGAAAGCAGGAAATTTCACGAAAGGTATGATGAATGCAAAGTAAAGCATACTGGGTACCTTAATCTAAATAGTGAAGTTATACAGGCAGATTGTGGCAGTTATGTGGTAGAAAGCAAGGATTTATGATGGGAAACTAAGAATCACAACAGACAAGTAAATAATGCGACGAAGTTTCTTCGGCGCAATCAAGTTTTCTGTACAGCGAATAATTCTGTATGAAACTCTCAGCAACGGCCCATGAAACTCTCAGCCACAGCCCATGAAACTTTCAGCCACGGCCTGATGATGGCCTGTGTTTTTGGCACCTATAGCGGTGCCAGACGAACGATCATAAAGTAAAATAGAAACTACTGAGGCTAGAGGGCTGCAATTTGGTATGTTTGGTGATTTGAGGGTGGATAATCAACATACCAATTTGCAGCCCTCTAGTCTCAGTAGTTTTTAAGATCTGAGGGCGGACAGAAAAATAGCCATCTCAATAGTTTTCTTTTACAGAAAACTAAAACAACAGCTAGTACGGAGCAGATACATAGCTGATATCGATGAATGTCATGTAAACTGAATTTACGGTAAAGAAAAGGGCTACTACGCAGAAATGTTATGTCGCCTTTGGTGTTTGCTCTTCTTATGGAATTTTCAGTGAAAAAAGTGGTTTAAGTGGAGGAGAGGATTTAGATTGGAGTAATCTTAGAAACTTGACAGACTTAGAATACACAAATGATGCTGATTTAATAAGTAAAACTTCGCAAGATTTACGAAGTTTACTTGATTGAATGCACCATAAATCTCGAGAGATAAGTTATCGTTTAATATGAATCTAAGAATAAAATAGATAATCTGAGAATAAATAGTGATAAGATAATGATGAATGGACGATGAAGGATGCTTGAACGTGATAGAGTGAGTTCTGTGGCTCCTGTGGCCACCAAAAGAATGGGAAGACACAGACCTCCTCGGATGAGTGTTATGATCTGGGGAGCTATTGGTGAGATTGTGGAAGCAAAAGTCGAGTATACCTTAGTTTAACCAGACCACTGAACTGATTAACAGCTCTCCTAGGGCTGGCCTGAAGGATTAGACTTATTTTACTTGGCTAAGAACCAATTGGTTACCTAGCAACGGGACCTATAGCTTATTGTGGAATCCGAACCACATTGTAGCGAGAAATGAATTTCTATCACCAGAAATAAATTCCTCTAATTCTTCATTGGCCGGCCAGAGATTCGAACTCGGGCCCTGCAGAGTGCTACCCGAGAACGGTACCGACCAGTCCAACGAAGAATCTAATTGTGGAAGCGAAAGCGCAGGGAAGACGTGGGCGGCATAATTTTACAAAGGGCTTTTTCTGATTTCAGTGTTTTCAACAGTAATAACCTACTTGGCTAAGAATGTCAAGGTGGCCGGATGCCAGTTTTTTTTTTGTGCTTAACACGTAAGAGATATAGAAGTTTGGCTTTAATATAAAAAATACCAGCTCATTAATGTTCCAGATCCAAGAACCAAGAACTCCGGCAACAGGCCATATTTCCAAGGGGGGTATGAGGGTGCAAACATGTCTAATGCAGTTGCACTAGAGAGGTATCCATCAATATTCTTGTTGAGCACTTGAGCCCTGATAATGATATGAAAGTGCATGATCAAAATTTTGGTCTTTGACGACAAGAAGCGAGTAAACCATAAAGTCTGTTCAGTTTGACAAGAAAGAAACAGAAATTTAAAGAAAAGGATAGGAATATTCTTGGTCAATAGTGAAAATCATGTTTTTAATTCGGGAAAATAATTAACATTGGAGATATTCAAGGCTCATAAGTTATTCCAAAAGGTAAATTGAACACGAACTCTTCAGCTTGTAAAGGTTTTGTACCTAGAACCTATTATTGCATAGGGGAACATTTTGCCGATCAAATAACGTTTACACAAATAACTGTTAATTCTACTGCATTTATTTCAATAATATTGTTGAAAAAAAAAAAAAAAAATACATCTGTGATCTCTTACAGATATTCCAGTAACTGTGAGTGGAGATTCCTCACTGGTCCCAGGTATGTCATTACCACTCCCACCAAGGGACACCGACAAACCAGAGTATTTTTGGAAATGGTGGTTGAAGTATTTTCGATTTTACAATAACACGTTATTGTTACTTCTTTCTATTTTTTATATGAAATTTTTTCATAAAGACAGGTTGATCAATCTCTTCGTTGTATGGTTTCTGATGAAATAGACGAACAATAGATGCATTCAGTACGCTATTTTTTGTTACAATCGTGTACGCGCTGATACGTACATACACCCTATTCACACACACACACACACACACACACACACACACACACACACACACACACACACACACGGTCACACATTCCGGCCAATGCAAGTGCTATTGCAAAAGCCAGCGTGGAATGATTGGTAGGGGGTAAGAGGAGAAGAGAGAATTATTGGGTCCGGGCGAGTGAATATCGAATTACAATCGTCATGGTAGGTAAGACACTCGGTCTGAATGATTTTTCCTCTTTTTTATGTATTTATTATTTTTGTGGGGGCGGATGGGGAAGGCGCCGCCCACCCAGCACGCATCCTAAAGAAGGATACCAAATGAGGAATGCCATCACATTGTGCTGAATATAACATGCATCATTCAAGTATCGATGCACAAGAATATACACACACACACACACACACACACACACACACACACACACACATATATATATATATATATATATGTGTGTGTGTGTGTGTGTGTGTATGCATGTATGTATATGTGTGTGTGTATACTTAGTCGTGGTCTCACTTTACTACAGTGCATGTGTTCGAATCCCACTAATGAAGGAAGAGGTTCTTCATTTTTTCACTTATAATTTCAGTGCTTGTAGCGATTAGCATAGCCAAAAAATCGGGTGGGACTCAAGACATTAGGCGGTTATTCTATCCGTATGGTCTGTAGCTGAAGTATACTAGTGCGGTTCATAAAAAGTACATAAAACCAAAAACTTTCACGCACACATATATATATATATATATATATATATATATATATATATATATATATATATATATATATATAATCTGAGACCTTAGCTACAAATGTCGTTTTTTAATATCAACCACAGAATAAACACCGAAGGGGAATTTATTGGTGATAAGCAGCCTGTCACCAGGTGAACTCAAACCACCAAATGGTTGGGGTGCGACGACTGCCTAGCATACCAGAAAGTTTTACCCAGCTTCCCAAACTGGCAGTGACCCGTTTTGAAACGAGGAAATTATTATGAAAATGTCCACGCTCAATCAACGTTGCTTAACTGTGCTGATCAGTAGGCCAACGAAATGGCTACTGTGCTGTCACAAAGTAAGTGCATAAGTTGTTTGGGAATCCAATCTCCTGTGTATTGCGCACCATTTCCGATAATCGGATCAGCATTTGTTTTCCTTCTTTATTTTTCATTCTGATTATTTTTGTCTTGTTTATCTTGAGTACCTTGTCATCATATTAATTATTTACATTGAGGAAGAAATTCAAATAGTAGAACTTAACCTCATAAACACGAAGAAGTGACATCTAACTGCGCTTTATTGAGATTTAAAGAAGTGAGTTGAAGTTCTTTAAGTACTGAAAATGAAAACTTATTCCTAGGATATGACTCACCCCAATACGAACATAGTTAAGAATAAATAGTTTTCGGCAACGATTATAATTCAGAAAGCAAATCTCGTGATTGACGACATCATTGAAAACGATGTCCAAAACTACTCTACATACAGAAGCAGAGGGACCAGACAGTAGTATAAAACCATGAAAAGCTACATATAACTAAGTTTGGAAATAACGATGCAAAAATGTCAAATCTTCCTACGCTGATGAAAATTTCATCATTGAGGCAATTTTATAAATGTGATAAAACAAACCACAAAATTTTTTCACTATTTTTTTTAGACATGTTATTTTCATAAGAATACTCTTTACCCGATCTTTATGTCTTCGTGCTGCGAAGTTATTTACTCAATTGTTTGAGTCTGAGAGATCTTTATCTTTAAATAAAATAAAATTACAATTTCCTCTGGTTGAAGGACAGACATCAGAATCAAATAGCTCTCTTGTTATAAGTTTACCTTCATACTTATAGATAATACAATTTATAGAATTGCCTCGAGGTGCAATCAAGGTGAGTAAAATCGTTCATTTTTTTGGTGACATTGAGTCAATACACAAAATGTAGTACTGATTAGGGAAAAGACGAAAAGGAGAGAGAAAAATTACTCACAACATCGAAAAGTGCGTCAAGCGATGCTCCCGGCTTATACACTGCTGGCAAAACCCGGGAAATGGAATCTCCAGCTTGGTGGAAGTGCAGCTCTCGATCAAACATCAGGTGGAATGGACAGACCTGACAGAATGTTCTAGGACTTATCTTGGGCTCTGCAAGAATGAATAAAACAATGAATTAGTAGATACCGAGTAATTATAGTAAACTTTAGTAAATTAGAGTATGTCGTAGTTAACCTTCTTTTACAACTTTTTATTAAACTCACTCGAGTGTCTCGCATTTCATGGCCTTGGCATTTTTCCCTTGAAGTGGACTGGGGTCATCTTCAAAGCGATTTCGCCGTCGGTTTCAAGTGACGTCACTTGGATATTCATATTTCCCCATTTCCTGAAGGCCATCGTTATCAATCTTGGCGTCATCATCAGCGCTAGGCACTTCTACTACAACTGACGATAATAAGATGCAGATATAAGACGATGCAAAGCATTTTTACCGCATATTCATAATCCACAAATAACGCACCAAAGCTCGCCTTTTTTGGGGGGGCCCTCGTCGTTCCACTAGCAGCGTAGATATTCTAGTTTTCTTTTAATTTTGAGCTTTAGGTTATTCTGTATGTAAGTGGCATTTGGATATCCGAATCAATTTTCATAAAGGCTACAAACTTATTCCTCAAACAATGTGATTGCCTGCTCCCTCCACAAATGAGTTCAGATGTAATCTTTGCGTTCTTTTGTAACTTTTAATACAAAGAAAAATCTATATAAATCTTTATGCTCTTAACTGTTAACCTTCCTAGATAGCTTATTCAAATACATTGAAGACATTAACTCGGAGAAATCTCAAAAAAAGCATCGGGATGTACAAAAGAGCAGATAAAGTTAATAACAGAAATATGCAATATCCACACATTGTCGTGGTTTTGATCACAGAATGAATTTTAATTATTGCAAACTTTTCTCGAAAAAAAAAAACAAAGAAAAATAGATAAACAAAGTAAAGCGCCGTTTATAGAGAAACCGAGCTCTCCAGATTAGTCGGGAAGTTAATAATCCAGATTTATTACTTGGAATGAGGGAAAACCAAATACTTGACTATTTTGTTCCCCGCTCAATACTAACGCATTTCACTGAGCAACATAACCGCATTTCACTGGGCAACATAACCGCATTTCATTGGGCAACATAACCGCAGCAAACCAGATCGGTCGTCAAGTTGTCAGATGACCAAGCAAGAACCTACTATAAATAATCTGTCCGTGTAGAAATGTTGATTCAGTTACATTCATTGTGACGATGAGGGCAGTATTCCTTGTAAGGCTTAAGGATTTTAAATGTATCTCTAACAGCGTATCAAGATTTACGCTAAAACAAGTAAAGAATGCACCGAAGTTTCTTCGGCGCAATCGAGCTTTCTGTACAGCACATAATGCTGTATAAAACACTCACCCACTGCCCATGAAAATCTTAGCCGCGGCCCAAGAAACTTTCAGCGATGGCCCGGTGGTGGCATGTGTTGTTGGCACCTATAACGGTGCCAGACATACGATCATAAAATAAAATAAAAAACACTGAGGCTAGAGGGCTGCAATTTGTTTTGTTTGATGATTGGAGGGTGGTTGATTGACGTACCAATTTGCAGCCCTCTATTATTTTATTTTCGTCAGCAGGTAGATGGAATATTAAATTTCCAAAGGACATGGAAAGATATTCTGCTTTGCTCTTTACTTCACTGTTACGTTTCGACGCGCGCACAGGATTTCATTTACTGAGAGAATGTATGAAATTAAAAGCTGGACAGGTATTTATAGCAGGCAGGCTGGAGTGATGTCTTGGCGAGCTGAATTTTCATTGGTCAGTTTCTGCTCGGGGATCTACGTTGTAAAACCTATAGGCATTCAGACCTTGTTGGTTGTGTTAATCGTGGAAGAGGGCGGGCACCTGTTGGTGTATCCCCCACTGGCATTACTGATGTAATGGTTCACTCCAGTGCCAGGTGTTTGTTTGTATTTTTCTCTCTCTCTCTCACTGGCGCTTGGAACCGTTTGATTATTTTGACTCTCCCTGTGCTGTTTTTGGCGTCCGGCAATTTCCTCTGTTTCTTGTCGTGCTGCTGCCTACCGTCGTACCTGGAATGGGGGTTTGCTCCGGTGGTGGAATGGCTGTACGTTGTTGTCCTCTCTCTCTCTCTCTCTCTCTCTCTCTCTCTCTCTCTCTCTCTCTCTCTCTCTCTCTCTCTCTCTCTCTCTCCGGTATTTGGCTCTACTGTTTTCTGATACTTCTCCTAATGATTGTTGGAAGAAATTCCGCTTCTGTAACAGTATTTCTGCAGGATTTTTTCCCATGTTATGCAAAGCTGCAAGAAACCAGAGACGTTGGCAGTCCGATACTATGTCTGTAATTTTTACAGCAATATTTACTCCGTCCCTTTACGGTCTTCTCTGGTGTTTGTGGTTGTAATGAATGACTATGTTACCTTCTTTTAGATGGCATGAGAGAGATTTTGATCATGTGGTGGTTGTCATCCCAATATATGAGTGGTAGCATCCATCCACCAGGTATGCAAATCGTAGATGACAATACTTTTTTTTCAAATCTCTATCTAGGTGGGCCATTTTATTCTTTAGGATAAGGTGGCTTGTTCTCATATTTTTATAATAAATTATTACCTGGGCTCTCTCACCTTCTATTTTTTAAGTGACATTTTTTTCTACCTTTTTTATGGCCTTTTCATCCTCAAGGTGTTTTCGGTGCATATAGTACTGGAAAGAAACTGTTATTGCACCAATTTTTTTTCTTCATTGGCTGGGTTTTCATTGCTATGCCAGTTGTTTATCGTGATTCTTGTTTGTTGCTTGACCATTTTGCTAGAAAACCCGTTATTTATGAGTGTCTGTGCCGACGTCTTGATTTCCTTGGTGGTGTCACTCCAAGTGGAACAGTGTGTAAGTGCTCAATGGGCAAAATCATTCATCACAGATTTCTTGCATCTGTCCGGGCACTCACTCGATCCACTGAGACAGAGGGCTCGATATATTGGTTTTCTGTAAACCTTAGTGGTAAACCCTGTCGGGGTCTGTTGCATGCACACGTCTAGGAAAGGAGGGATACCGTCGGCTCTACGTTCACATATAAAATGAAGGACAGACACTCTTTGAACATCCCCGGGGAGGCCCTGAAAGCCCTTCTCAAGTAATGTAACAAGAAGGTCCCCTTCATCACACATAGAGACGATTTATACTGTTAGATAGACGGTGTGACAATGGGATCCTCATTAGGAGTGCTGTTTGCTAACTTTTGTATGGGAAACGTTGAGGAGAGGTTCTTCAGTAAGATCCCATGCCCCCTTCAATACCACTGTTACATCGACTACACCTTTGTTAGAATCAAAACTTAAGAGGACCTAGAAACCCTAAGAAGAACCTTCGAAGAGTGTTCTGTCTTTCACTTTACACGTGAACGTAGAGCCGACGGTACTCTCCCTTTCCTGGATGTGCATGTGCAACAGACCCTGACAGGGTATGCCACTTTGGTTTACAGAAAATCAGCGAATCCGGGACTTTGCTTCAGTGGATCAAGCGAGTACCCGTACAGATACAAGAGATCCGTGGATACTTTTATCCGTCGTGCATTTATGCACTGTTTCACTTGAAGGGACACAAACAAGATCGAGATGTTGGCACAGACACTTATAAATTACGGTTTCTCAAACAAAATGGTTGAACAACAAACAAGAATCACGATAAACAAGTGACACATCAATGAAAACTCCACCAACGAGGAAGATGGAAATGGTGCAATGAAAGTTTATTTCCAGAACCACATGCACCAAAATTCCTGAATGAGAAAAATGCCATAAGAATCACATGGTGCCCTTAGAGGCAGACATGAAGAAAAGTAGTGTCATCTATAAGTACGTATGTCTGGTGGACGGAAACCACCACTCATACATCGGGATGACAACTACTATGCCATCAAACTGTCTCTTTCACGTAACCCACAAGAAGGTGCCATTATTCATTCACTGTAACAACGAACGTCAGTGGATACCAGAAAGGGAGGAGTTGATTAAGGCTGTAAAAATTAGTGACACAGCACCAGACTACCAACGCCTCCGCTTTCTCGAAGCCTTACATATTTTTGGCAAAACTCCCATCAGAAACACTGTTAAGGAAACTAAATTTCTCCCGACGATATATAATTAGAATAAACGTCAGAAATCAGCCAGCACCAGACACCATTGAGGGGGAGAGAGAGAGAGAGAGAGAGACGATATACGGCTATCCCACCACCAGAACAAATCCCCATTCCCTAATACCAGTGGGAAACTCCAGCAGAAACCCCCCCCCCCAGGATCCCCGACCAACTCAACCAAGAAGGCAGAAACAGACCAATGGAAACTTGATCCACCACAGTAAATAATTGCCTACCTTTGTGTTTCATTCTTTCTCTCTGTCGATGACACTTGCGTGAGCGTCGAAACGTAAGAGTAAAATAAACAACAAAAGCAGAATATTTTTCCATGTGCTTTGGAAATTAATTATAACGTATACCTGCAGATGGGAAGAATATTACAGTATAATAAGAATAGAGAAGACTCTCTACAAGCTAAATGCCGTTGAAACAGCAGTTGTTTTTAATGTTAATAATAATAATAATAATAATAATAATAATAATAATAATAATAATAATAATAATAATAAACCAGGCCGCCTGCGATAAGTACTGGCTCACTTTTATATTTCATTCATTCTTTCATTCATTGTCTCTGTCAATGAGCACCAGCATACGGGTCGGAATGTAGAAGTAGGGTAAACAACAAAAGCGGAGTATATACTGTATATTTTCATTTCCTTTGGAAATTGATTATATCATCTACCTACGGACGAGAAGAATAGAGAAGGCTAAATGCCATTGAAACAGCGATTGTTTTCAATAAAACGACCCTGAAAGAGTGACTCCTTCATTGATGATAATAATCGTCATTAAACCACTTCTTTGTTTTATTTTTTTATGGCAAACGAAGAGATTATTCGACTCGCATTTGCTGCTAAATTAGCGAAACTCTCTTTAGTGGATTAAAAAATGTCATTCAGAATTTACTAAACTATTTATCTAATTGTAAAAGAATCTGTCGCTCGCTGAACGTTTTATTTTTATTTCCACCCAGGGCTTTCACTATTACTAGATCTTAAGTTAAAGTGTTTTACAGGTTTTGAAAAATACCATATTGACACGATAATTTTGAGATAATCTGGTGATAGGTTGAATTGTTCTTTTCAAAACCTCCTCAGTATTGTATATTACTAATGGGAACCATTAATAGTTAGGAAGGAGAATGAAATGAATTCAGAAGGCGTCACGTTTCCTGAATTTCGATAATTTAAGTTAAGCAAACCAGTGCCCTTGAATGATTGAAAAAAAGAGAGATAAGAGTTATTGGAACAGGATTTTACACCCACGCTCTTAAGATTTAGAGTCCGCCTCACATGACAAGAGGAACAAACACGATACTGCATATGCGGAAGAAAATAGTAAAGACATTACATCTCACCACTGTAGGTGAATATCCAAAACTCTCCTGAGGACACCTCCTTCATTTTCTGGATGTGACTCTTACCACAAGAGGAGTCTCATTAGGGAACGACTGCGTAACTCGAGAGGAAAGATCGTCTTGCCTTTTCTGCTATATTCATCTTCAGAGATTGCAGTGGTCCGTGAGCTCCTCAAATTAGAATGCACGGTTTGAGCATTTTGACAGGAAAAAGTCGCATACAACTGATGACATTTCTGGAACTATTTAACAGTAGTACGAAATTTACATCTGACAGCCAGGGGAAAAAGATGTTTGCAAATGCCTTTATTATTTCTTTTGTGAGGTAAACACGTATGTTAATACATACATTGAAAAGAAGAGAAAACAAGGGGACGTTATCTTTCATAAATACTAAAAGTACATTTTATTCAGCAGAGCAATATTACAGTTTCCAGAACTTTGACGACTGCAGAAATACAGGCGCTGATTTGAAGAATGATCATAGATTTATATTTCATGACGCAAGAAAATTTTTCACAAAAAACAAAATCACAGGCAAAGCAGCATCATTAAGAAGTGCTTGGCACATCAGACTTCTTACCGCAAAGAAAAGTGGTCTCTCCTGTCATCTTTCTTTATATTGTTATTGAATTCCATTTCACTGGTTCCTCATCACTCACTTTATTATTTTCCCCGTTTGTTCATTATCTCACTGACAAAAGATCATTGAATTAAGAAACAATTATGAATATTCATTTGTCCTTATCGAATTGCAGGAAATGGTTGCATATCTTAAGCCATGTCAATGGAAGACAAACTCTTTTGTAAATTATACAATGAAGGGGTAATTCATTATTATGCTAGTCTCTCGTTACTCAATTTCCGTTCATACGTACTACATCATTTGTTTCAAGTTGTTCGTTTGTTTCTTTATTTCAGTCTGCATCAAACTGAAGCACTTATTTTTTCTGCTTATCTTGCATATGTCGGTATTGAAATCCGTTTAATTTGCATTTTACTTACTTTTAGTTATCGAAAAGTTTTCCCTTCGACAATTCGACAAGCCCCTCAGCGATGAATCCGAGAAAGGACAATCACTGTAAACGTTTCATATTCCCACATTTAACGTGGGGTGGGGGGGTTGAGGCGCCAGACGCCCTAAGCAACACCGACTTTCGTCACGTACTGGGGCTCAGGCTTGATTACCTTCATCTCCCAAGAAGGTCTCTTGTCCGATGCAAATATTATCATTACGTTGATATCTTTATGATGAGGCTCGTCCGTATGACATTAAAAATCAATAATAACATCATTCTGAAAGTTTTTTTTTTCATGGGTGCCATAGTCGATTTTTTTATGAGTAATTTGACAGCAAAATCCTGTTAAGCAGAGTTTGTAAAGGGCTGATCGAAAGATAAGGACGAAATTTTTCAATTTTAATATTATTCAAATCTTGATGAAACATCTGTTATAAGTCCCATTGAATGGATCCCATTTATTCTATCCTTAGCCAAGAGAAGAAATAAAAGAGAAAAAGTGATTGGTGCTCATAGCCTAAGATATTTATAAGCAGTTTCATGTTGATATTCGTTTCATTAGAACTGTATTACACATCCTTTTATTGGTGATGAAGTGACTGTCATAACTGTAAGTTAGTTTCATCGCAGTATAATGGTGGCTAACCATGCGTGAGAGAGAGAGAGAGAGAGAGAGAGAGAGAGAGAGAGAGAGAGAGAGAGAGAGAGAAATCACGATTCCAGTGAATCCCACATATCTACTGCAGAAATTCTGTTGACTACAGTCCCTTTATGAACTTCCCCGAACTTGTGGCATTTGTCACTTTTCCTTTTCATGGCAACTTTTATATCTAGCACAAGACACTAGAACTGTCGAGAGGGATTCCCCGTCGTTTTTTCTTAGGGCTAAGTGGATTCAGTTTCAAAATTGCTGGGCTGCGTTGAGCGCCTTTCGAAACGGATCAAGTTGTCGTAGTGTCTCCTTTCCAACTTGCTTTCTTTTCTTTCTTTCTTTCTGTTTTTCTTTCTTGTTTTAGTCCATTAGAGAATTCTTGTTACTGGGTTTAATTTTCTTGGTCATATTAACCGAATCATACTGATGGAAAATTTTTAATATTGCAAGGATGTGACTCAAAAGGAAGGGAAATTCTAGAATATTTCATAGTAAGAGGACAAAAGGGTCATAAAAACTAAAACCTATTCGTTTATTACGCATCAAATCATGTAATTACTATTTTCCAGGATATTCACTGGAAAAAAGTCGTCTTTACATATTTTAAAGGACTGTAAATTCTTCATTGAGTTAAAATCATATATCTTTTTTAATGTGCTGTATGTACAGTATGATGTACTGATGAAAAGTATTCAATATCTTGGACATACTTTAGTTACTCGTAGGTTAGATGTTTGATTTTTTTTCTTTCTAGGACTGTTAAAAATTTCCTTTAATCTGTGCAGAAAGTTCATCAATTCGGTTACTGGATTTGTAAGCTAAAATGATCATTCCCGAAATTCAAATGGCACACCAATAGTTCTGTTGTTTGTATATGCATGGTCATTAGATCTTTGGTAGCTGGCATCCAAAACTGCCCTAAATGAAGCATCACTTATGAATATAAAACTGCTTTTAGTTTTCTGTAAAAGAAAGCTATTGAGATGGCTATTTGTCTGTCCGTCCACACTTTTTCTCTCCGCCCTCAGATCTTAAAAACTACTGAGACTAGAGGGCTGCAAATTGGTATGTTAATCATCCACCCTCCAATCATCAGACATACCAAATTGCAGCCCTCTAGCCTCAGTAGTTTTTATTTTATTTAAGGTTAATTAGCCATGATCGTGCATCTGGCACCGTTATAGGTTCCAGCAGCAAGGTAACCACCGGGCCGTGGCTGAAAGTTTCATGGGCAGCGGCTGAGAGTTTCATGGGCCGTGGCTGAGAGTTTCATACAGCATTATACGCTGTAAGAATTCATCATTGCTGATGTCCAGAAGCTTCTTGGCATTGACCCTCTTGGCCACTATGGGGTACTCATGGAAGTTACCCAACACCACCTCTTGGTGACCCAAGGAGCCTCCCAAATTGTCATTAGAACCCACAGAAGCACGCTATATATGACAGAATCCCAGGGTACCTGCAGACAGCATACAGCCCAGCCACCAACAGCACAGTGCATAAAAACCTACTGATGCCACAAGGCAGCTTTCATAGCCAGGTGCAGTTGGCTAAACCAGAAGGCGTTTCTACCCTGGGTTCTCCTAAGCTTACTCACACCATGTGAATAACAATAAACACCCTTCCCACCAAAATAACGTTTGGCAAAACCATCAGTGTACCGAGACAGTTCTTCCCACTCTGCAATGCCAATTGCTTGACAAAGAACTGAAAGGAATATTAAGTTTCAAAAAGTTTCAAACAGCACGCCTAAATGCACAAAGAACCAACTGAGCACATGCCATTTTGTATTCATTAGAAACGAATTCCACAAGCCTTCCCTAATCGTACCATACAGAGGTCCATACCTAGTCATCAAGAGTGAACAAAAGGCCTGAATGATTCATACACGGCAACAAGGACTGGGTTTCAGTGGACAGTCTCAACCAGCCCATTTGGGGGACGAGGACATCCCCCCCATCACTTCTTTCAGGTTTCAGAAGCATCCGACTGCCACTTACAACAGACCTATAACCAAAAATAATCAGAGCAATTGAAAACCGAAAAGAAAAAAAATATATTCTTACCTAATTAATTCATTCAAAGGTAAACATGCATGCTTTTTGTTAAACCATCCAGGGTAAAAATGTGTGCATTCGTATTTTTGCACTTATATTACAAAGAAGCATAACAAAAAGTTATCAGTGTGGCCGACACCCAATCAATGAAAATCACGTATCGAACAATGCAGATGATAAATGGATAAGATGACGATAAGATATTCATTCATTAGAAATTATTTACGTGACATGTCTGAACAATGGCATGCAAATTTACAATTAAATTTGTGTGTTGGTATTATTGCTTATATGCAATGTTTACCTGCACACCTCTGTATTCTCGAATCACGATGTATACCTCTTTGTTATCCCCTCATTTTGTAAATCAATACTTAACTGAATACAACTTCTTACTCTGTATCGCTTTTACATTTTTTAATAATATTTGTCTAAAAATCATTTATAATTTGTATGTATCTCTTTGTCCTTTACCGTGTTTTGTATATCAGTGTTAATTTGTATATATGTTTATCAGGCAACATTCCTGTATGATAAAGTATGCCCATGATAATTTGTATATTATCTTTATTCTGAATTTTTTTTTTTTTTTTACAATATACACATCATTTTTACCATCATCTCTCGCAGTCTAATACTATATTAGCACCAGGAACACACAGCTTAGCAATGGTATGGGAAGGTTGTACATGTTATCAAAACGATAATGATTTCCTTTTTGTTTAATTTTTAAACTTATCGCCAAACTAACCCTACAGAGTGGAATAGTCATGTGTGTAATGTGATCAGTCTTAATATCATTCCCGAGCATCAGCAATCCTTTGCTGATGAAACCAGATCAAGGTCGACTGTTCACTGTCCCCATGATGGCCCTTTACCATGACCTTGCAGACCTGACTCCTGCACGTCTTCTTCGCAAAGTCCATTGCCTACTTTTCAGCCTTTCCTGGGAAGCCTTGATATCATGCAAGGTTGACTATGCAATGCCATACTCATCCATGATATGTGCCGTAGACCATCTTACCTCAATTGTCTCAAAGATTTCAAGCTTCTGCTGAAAGGTTAACAACTTCCCTACCTTCTTAGGGCAAAGAAGGGCCATACACAGCACATACAGCACAAAGCAAAGGAATAAATAATTATATTTTGTATTGTCACGTTAATATATATATATATATATATATATATATATATATATATATATATATATATATATATATATATATATATAATATACATATATATTGTAAATTTCTACCCTATGAATCAGTCCTTTAGAAGATGGCTTAGAAGTCAAGACGAAACTGGTCAGAACTTACTGCAAGTTTTTTATTTGCCTGTGGCATATCTGCATATATAAATTTCGTGTAGTGTATATATATATATATATATATATATACACATACATACATACATAATTATGTATATATATGTATATGTGCATATATACATATACATATATGCATATACTGTATATATATATATATATTAGTTACTTCCTGTTAACATACCTGTGGCCATTATGGTAACATTTGTTTGTTCTGTAATGTGGTCTGTGGCATGGGCGTCTTTTTCCGTTATAACAAACTGGACATGGTCTTCTTCATCTTTTGTCTTCAGTATTTCTACCTCAACGTCAGTCCCATGAAGTTGTGATGCCACGGCCTGTGGATAGAATTAAATGCAGCTTAGTAAAAGACTAAAATAAGTTGGTTTTATTGTGAACTATATTTATTGACCACTGAGATAATGAAAACTCTAGTACAGACATGTCCAAAACATATTATTTTAAAAGCATGTGATTTTGCATTTTCTTTGGAAAGTGAGACATCTAAAAATTATTGATAAGCCCATTGTGTTGCTTACTTAACCAACATTTAGAGTTCTCTTTTTCTCTATGTAGCATTTTTTCTCAGAAAGTAATATGCTGGAAAGGAATTGTTTCTCTCTCCCATTGATGACGGATATCATTCATTGTGATATACTTCGATAACAGTTTTGGATTCTGTCATTTATTTGTCATCTGCAATGATGACAAAATCTTGCAGCTAGATTAATGAAGTCAGACTGTTGAGAATATTTAGATATTTGAAGCAAACTTATTCCGGTGAAAGTTAAGAAAATTGATACTTGTAAATCACCTTGATATGATTTGACTTTTTTTTTATGGACATAGAACTAGTACCAATAACATTTAATTACAAAGATTTGCCGGATTATCTCATTATTAGCTAGGTGTTATAAACCCTCCAGCGTCTATCGGCGTCGATTCTAAATATAGAAACTGAATTAGACGGGTATAAAGAATTTGATATTAAGTAATAATATATATACACATATATATATATATATAATATATATGTAATGTGTGTGTTTATATATACATATATATATATAAATATATGTACTGTATATGTGTATATATATATATATATATATATATATATATATATATATATATATATATATATATATACTGTACATATATATATATATATATATATATATATATATATATATATATATATATATATATATATATATATATATATATATGGAGATACTTAGGTTTTGATCTGTAAGGTAACGTCGTAATTCTCAATGACTCTAGGAGTTGAGGAACTTATATCCATACAGAGATGGTATAAAGTTACTGGCTTACCCATGTTTGATTTTGATTCCAAAGTTATCTCCAGAAACGAATAAGTAAGTTTGATTATGGGATAAACCCGGTTCTGGATACAGTCAGACGATTCATAAAATTAATTATTTTTCAAAATTCTATGCATTTCATTTGTCTGGTAAGTCTCAGTATTTGGCGGTTGAATCCAGCAGAACGTTGCGTCTTCTCTCAAGTTGTGAAGTTTTGTATTGATTCCGGCAACTAACCAGCTCTGGTGGATCTAAAAGTGCCCTTTCGTTGTTGGCACTGGCACGGAAATACGATCTCTGTGCGTTGTTTTACTTCCGTTATAAGAGCTGGACGGACATTTTTCTTTTGTATTTTACGACTGAAGATCTCTTACTATTGTACAGATAAATCTTTCCTAATGACAACGTTTGGACTCCTGATTCATTACATTAAAAACAAGTAAAAAATGCGCCGAAGTTTCTTCGGCGCAATGGAGTTTTCTGTTAACGTATAATGCTGTATGAAACTCTCAGCTGCCGCCCATGACACTCTCAGCCGCAGCCCACGAAACTTTCAGCCACGGCCCGGTAGGGGCCTGTGTTGTTGGCAACCTATAGCGTTGCCAAATGCACGATCATGGCTAAATTTATCCCTAAATAAAATAACAACTACTGAGGCTAGAGGGCTGCAATTTGGTATGTTTGATGATTGGGGGGTGGATAATCAACATACCAATTTGCAGCCCTCTAGCCTCAGTAGTTTATAAGATCTGAGGGAGGACATAAAACGTGTGGACGGACAGACAAATAGCCATCTCAATAGTTATTTTACGGAAAACTAAAAACATGATTTCACGAGTTTTATATTTCTACATAAAGGAAGAAAGCTTACTTAACTAAAAACAGTTATTTCGTACGGTGAAGATCAGAATTATTGACTGATTTAAGTTTGTCTAACTGGCGTTATAACACTGAGGGTCTTCGACGCTGAAGAGATTTTCCTATAAAAAAAGTGGTTACTGATATAAGAAAATATGATACATTTCGTGAATTGACTCCTGTATTCATAAATCAACTATAGTTTTTATCTCCATAATTATTGTCATCATTGCTGGAATGATCCTTATAATTCATTTTCACGTTGTTGACAACTGTCACTGTTATGTATAAAAACAATTCCACTAATAATAGAAATTATTACAACAACTGGTATGAAAACTACCAGTGTCGTTTTTTTTGTTGTTTACATCATTCGCATAATTCCTATTTCCATCTTTTCTCTGTTGAATTAAGAATCCCATGCTAACAATAATAGGTAGATAAAGTATATAGAATTTATAAAACACAGTCTGAAGATTCTAAAAGGGCCTGTAAATACATATTTTCATAATAAATTACGACATATTTTGATACAGAGAGAGAGAGAGAGAGAGAGAGAGAGAGAGAGAGAGAGAGAGAGAGAGAGAGAGAGAGGAGAGAATAAGTCTTGTAAGTGCATTTTAATTCTTTCCTAGTCATGTTCTCTGATTACTGTATGACTCAGATCTTGGTATTGAAAAGTCCAACCCAGATACAAAGCTCGAATCCCATGGTAAATCATTTGTAATCGCCAGTGAAATTAAATACAATGTTCCTCTCCCTATCAGCAGCTCCATCATTTACTGTTATTATTATTATTATTATTATTATTATTATTATTATTATTATTATTATTATTATTATTTCAATAGATGAAACCTATTCACATGAAACAAACACACAGAGGCAATTGACTTGAAATTCAAGTTTCCAACGAATGTTGATTTCAACATCCCACCCCAGAGCAACCGATCATGATACAGAGCCAGTGATTTTTCATCGCCCTCGGGTAGACGCGAACCTGCGACATGTGAGTGGCATGCCACGACACTAACTACTATACCAGCGGACCAGCTACGACGTTACCAGCAGCTCCGTGACCCGTACCTTCAATACGAACTTGAACTTTGGTGGTACAGATTGTAATCAGAAACTCGCCCGTGTTAGACTGGGACAAAATCATCTTAGGATTGGATTTTTATCATTGCCTACTTATCCTATTTAGTTGGCCACATCCAGTTTCACCTTACCAATTTCTTTTTTTTATTTTTCTTCGTTTGGTACATGTACAGGAAATTGGTTTTCCGTCCCATCCCCTTACAAAAAACACATAAGAACTACCAACCACATTCTCATAATTTTCATCAGAATCATCGTCATTTGATCTACAGTAGAACGATCAGTATTCTTCTAGAATCACGGTGAGAAAATAAAACTATCTAAATAAACTTGTCGTTTTGAGAATAAAGCTTCAAGAAGAATAATAGGAGTTAGATGGCAACAGAGTGTGAGATATGATACCATAAGGGAAATTACATAGATGAGGTAATGAAACACGGAAGGTGGAGATGGCTAAGTCATGTCTTTCGTATGACCCTCAGGGAGTAGGACGTGGGAGTGTCAGGTGATCTCCTGTGGGGACCAAAAGAGTTGGAAGTTCCGGTCCTACTTGGATAAGTTGGAATGCTGGGGATGAGGGAGATTTTAGTTTTCTGTAAAAGAAAACTTTTATGCCGACTTTGTCTGTCCGTCCGCCCTCAGATCTTAAAAACGACTGAGACTGGAGGGCTGCAAATTGGTCTGTTGATCATCCACTCTCCAGTCATCAAACATACCAAATTGCAGCCCTCTAGCCTCAGTAGTTTTTTTTATTCTATTTAAGGTTAAAGATAGTCATAATCGTGACTCTGCCAACGATATAGGACATGCCACCACCGGGCCGTGGTTAAAGTTTCATGGGCCGCGGCTCATACACTGAAAGATAGATCTATTTTCGGTGGCCTTGATTATACGCTGTAGCGACTGTACAGAAAACTCGATTGCCCCGAAGAAACTTCGGCGCAATTTTTACTTGTTTAGAAGTGAAAGCACAGGAAAGACATGAGTGGTGGGGTGTCATAATGGCCTTTTCGTCGCACGACGTTGGAGATGGTGATGATGAAGATGGTGGGTATATAATTTTTGAGGGAAAAAACGTCCTCTTTCTTACATCTTGATCTCGAAATAGAAGAAAAATATAGTTAATGTTTCTCAACAATGAAAATGTAAAACGGAAAATTTGAAAGGTGCCAATGAATATTCTCTGATAAAAAGCCTAGTATGCTTGGAATACTGATGCTCCCTTGTGAAGCGAAATGCTGTAATGATGATTTCCCAAGTGAAAAATGGCGATCCACTCATATATTCATAGATAATATAATAGCATGTATTATCAACTCTTCCACAGAATAGAAATTGAAACTCGTTCCTTCAATCCATTATTTGTTCTAATTGTTACCGAAGTTGCGTTGCGCTTCTAAGACTGGTTGTTGCCAAGGCAAGTATTATATATTGCCGAATTTAATATTATTTAGGTGTTTCTTTCATCGGAAAATGATTACGAAAATGTTACGTTGTTCTCATGTATAGCAGCTAGTTTTTTTTTTTTTTTTTTTTATAAAAGTAGTGTTCTTAAGTACGACTAAAGCGTCGAATACCTATAGAAATGTGTCGCAGTGTTTTTTGTAAAACTTAGTTCAGCTTCCCATGTCTTAAATATGGTCTTCACTGTATTAGTTAATTGAAAGTACACATCTCATTTAGTTCATATTCTGTATACCAGATTCTGAACGATATCAGTACGAAATTATTTTGTGAATATGATTACTGAAACAACAATGTACTTGAACGTATGATTCAAAATTAAATAATATCTAAGATTTTACACAACTTTTTCTTAAAAAATACAATGTGCAGAACATGTATCAACAAATCCTTGTAATATTGGTCAGAATGTTTTTCAGGAAGTATGTTATAATTAGAAATGTATTGCAGTTTAATATAAGGCTTTCTTATGGATAAAAATTTATGGTAGAATATCCGTACCAGTTACACTAAGAATGTAACCCTTTTAGTTATTTCTATAAAGCTACGAAAATTATGCAGAATACAGAAACATAAACACACGCATTTTATCACAGTTTTGATTACGCAGAGTTAGGAGAATTACCCACGAATATAATGACACGGAATTTATTACCATATTTTGTCACATCTTTCATTTTAGCTGAATAGAATCTGAAAGGGAACTGGCAGGAGAAAAGATAACAGTCTTTTCGTTCAATCAGCCTTTGTTGGAAGAGGGAGTTTGGCTTAGCTTCTCGTTGTGGCCCGTCCTTACCAATGGCACCATTCCAGAATGTTTCTCCTCTACTGGGCAACTTTCCAACCTCTGACACACCTTCCAACATGGCCATCTTTTACCTTCTCTCCATTCCCAGCTCTCTCTCTCTCTCTCTCTCTCTCTCTCTCCCCGTAACACCACTGGATGATTTCATTTTGTAGATTATTTTTACTTTGCTCACTTTTAATAATTATTTTTTTTTGTCTCTGATTCCTATTACTCCCTTCTAGATTTGTGTTAACTGCGCGTTCAGCTAACTTTCATTCTATTCCTCTTCCTTTCTTTCTTTGCTGATGCTCACTCTTTATTGCATGCTTAGGATTCTACTGTTATTCACCACTTTATGTTTTGCTAATATATGAATTCTTATTACACACGAGTGGTGTTCACATAATCACAATATTATGACACAAATATCATTTAATATAAAATTTATTAAACCTTGGGAAAAACTTTCATTCAAAGGGAGTTATGAATGATAAGGACATCTGCTCCGGCCAGGACTCGAACCGTGGCCTGGTTTAGAAACAAGGATAGGTTGTGACGCAGACCACCCGGCCAACAATAGAGTTAGAATTCTGGCCTGCGCGGATACACTTATGAATTATAATTCCCATTAGGTATATGTTATTCTCAAGGTATAGTGAATTTGATATTAAACATTATATCTGGCTAATGTTTTTGATATATATATATATATATATATATATATATATATATATATATATATATATATATATATATTATATATATATATATATATATATATATATATGTACTGTATATATATATATATATATATATATATATATATATATATATATATATATATATATATATATGTAAGCGTGCTGTGCTTGTGTGTGTACAACGTAAACAGATGATTTAATCCACACGGGTTTTGTCTAAAAGTCATTTTCAAAAGGACTGGTATAGTGTAATTTGCGTTATACATCCTTAGTTGAAAACACAGTAACGATGAACATACAAGCGACTAACAAGAATAAGTGGAGATTTAGTGATAAGTAAATGTAGCTATTAGCAAATCTTATTATCACAGAACACCTTAACGGAATTATTTCTTAATGATATATGACAGTTACATTGTTTTGTTGTTATTTGTTCCACGAAAACAAAGTATAAAAAATTACTTATACTACCCTACGGTAATAACTTAAAAAATATTCGTCTCTTGCTTTAAAACTTTAGTATTAAAAACTAAATCATTCCTAGCACTTTTTTTTCAAGAACACGGATCCCCATGTACTGGTTTAATCTTAATTCCTAACTTTAGTTTTTTAACCTTCCCACATCAACAGTTAAAACATGAAATTTTGCTTAACGCTTATAACCTCTGAATAACAACAAGAAACTCATCACTGGGATTATTAATAAACTTGAACATTAATAGGTAAAAAGGACAAGAAAAAAGAATGAGATGTTCGTGGTGAAGTTGGGAGAGTTGGCACAACAAAAGTGAAAGGATTTCTGTTAGCCAATAATAGTAATTTTGCTAAGCCAACCACTCGTTTTTGTTTTAAACAAGGTAAATTTTTAAAATTTGAAATTCATACTATATTGGATATTTTGAATATATGGTGAGTTACAAAAGTAAATACAATCATAAGAACATACAAACGTGCATACACTTAAAATATTTTATTTAAATGATTTATTTCTCCCATGTATGTGAAAGTTAAGCGTATCTGTGGCAGTTACAGAAGTTAAACACTTTACAGTCCACTGCCATAAGAAGTTGGACTATTAAATAGTTTAACATTGTAAGGAATTATCAATCAGAGGCTGGTATATGGCGTAAAATAAAGGAATGATGCGATTACAAAAAACACCTGCTCATATCCGTTGCATTCAAAAACTATTTCAGCATTAGTAGTGCCTTGTAGGGTTAGCGTAACTTCTGGGATAAATCAAATGTGGGGAGTTTTGGTGTGACGTAAGTACACAGAAAGTCAGCCTACAAAGACAATGTATGTAGCTGTTGTTCATTGAACTGTAGTATAGATTGCAGTCCACACTGAAGAACCCAAGTGTAGAATATTTTGAGGAAAATAAAAGGAGCTAGTTGTGATGTCCTTTTCTCAAAGATGAAAGATAACCGACTTATTTGATAGAGATTAGCAGGACACAGAGGCTTGAACTTGGCCATGACCGCCGTCCCTCCACATCCTGATCACTGTATCTTGAACTAGACAAGTACTTCATGATAATCATATCACCTTTTGTGCTTGGTATCGGCAATAATCTTGGCGATCTTTCCATCTTATTTAAAACAACATAATAATCGTGAAGCCAGACTTTTCATGTTAACTTTCATTGTTACCTTTGACATAGTTAAGCATAAAGTACTGATTTTTTTATCTTCTAAATGTGGGCATTATTAGAGTTGTACTGTGTATTAGCTTTATGTCTTCAAAAATCAACTGTGGCGGAAAGTTGCTCATGGATTCCTTAGCTAGCCTACCATTGTTTTGCCAGATGTTCCGCTGGGTAACATTCTTGGGCCTTTGTTTTATCAATAGCGATCTATTGGTGGCAAGTAACTGGTACTGCCATGTGGGTGTCATGTCTAACTCTAGATAATCCAAGACAGTACTGAGTAGCAGATCTCTTACCATGACTTCACAACCATGCCTCTTTGCGTAGACAAAACTATTCTTTATGATTCAAAGTATTTGACAACACTGAATACTCTTAAAGTCTGGGTTACCATTTTGGAAAACATATCAAAAACTTCTATGAGAAAGTATGACATTGACTATAAAACCTACTGAACTGAATATAGAATTTAGGCCAAAAGCCAAGCACTGGGACCTGTAAGGTCATTCAGCGCTGAAACGGAAATTGACAGTAAAAAGCTTTGTAAGGTGTAGCAGGAGGAAAAACCTCGCAGTTGCACTATGAATCAATTGTTAGGGGAGGGTGGAAAGTAAGATGGAAAGATTATGAAAGAAGGTACAGTAAAAGGAACGAAAGGGGTTTCAGCTGGAGGCCGAAGGGACGCTACAAAGAACCTTAAGTAATGCCCGCAGTGCACTGCATAAGGTGCACTGACGTCACTACATCCCTACGGGAAGAGTGCCGTCAGTAAACCTACTGTTTCTTTAGGTATGGCGTTCCTATTTCATTACGCTTCCTGTCTCTTGTTTTGTCAATATTGTAACAATGATGTCTTTTCTGGATGTCATTATCATCCCGGAACCTTTGTTCCCTAGGTGTCATCGTTATTCACCGCCTATCTTTTCCCCATTTCTCTTAAGGTAGTACGTACTATTATTTTCAAAGTGTCGCCATTCATATTCCGCTAAATTACTAAGAAGTCAGACATCAAATTAGAAGAGGTTCTTTTTTCCCCGTTTCAGTTAGTCTCTGAAACCGTTTTACGAAGAGATAACAATGTTTGTGTACGTAAGTTTAGCGGTAACTGAGATACGGTACTGAAAACTTATGGAACACATATTTTGTAGGCAATTGCTTACTCATTTGTTTTGCCTAAATTTAAACCAGATTTCACTCCAATTTTATATGTCCGTGGCTTATTTCAGTTTTATTTCCTCATACGGAATTTACATTTCATTTAAAAAAATATACTTTAGCAAGTGTTTGGTTTCTTCTTGTGTGTGTGTGTGTATATATATATATATATATATATATATATATATATATATATATATATATATATATATATATATATAATGTATTTCTGACTCATCGGGATCCGAACTCAGGGCTTACAATTGAAAGGCAGAGCGCTACCAGGTGATCCACATGTCATAACTAGTCTGGAACCTAAGTGCCACTGTACCCAAGGCTTTACCTGACCAGGCTAACCTCGCGTACCAGCATGTTTCCCCCAAGTTCCTGACTCAGCAGTGGCCCAGCTGACATTTCATTCGAATTATCCCTTCTGAGTGACTATGATAAAAATAATCAACACACAACCACGTGATTGTGTCGTACATAATACGACAGTTGAAAAAATAAAACGAATGGAAGTAATCAGCCTAGGAATGATTCAAAATCAAAGCCTTCTTCATAGACGAAATTTTTATTAAAGAAAATCAATAGCCACCATATAGTAAGTACTAAGATTGTCAGTTAAAAGACTGCTCTAGATTCTTGCCTCTGTCCATTTACTTACTGAGACACAAATCAAGCGACATAGCGCCCATTGCTACAGACGAGAAATAAATTTTATTAGTCTTCTGTATTTTTTATTTATTCAATTTATAGAATTATTTCTTATCTGTAAGTAAATACATGAGTTGAATATATATATATATATATATATATATATATATATATATATATATATATATATATATATATATATATATATATATATATATATATATATTCAACTTATGTATTAAAGTACAATTTTAGTCCTACTATGGTGGGCTATTAATTTTCTTTAATAAAAATTTCTTTTTTATGGAAGAAACTTTGATTTTGAATTATTCCTAGGCTGAGTACTTCTATTTTTTTTTTCTAACTGTCGTATTATGGATGAAACTCGCTGCGTATGGGTTACGAATGCACCCCCCTTGTTCGAGATCCTCCTGCTACTCTCTGTGGAAAGACTATTTCTAGGAATACAAGATTCTGAGAGATGGTGAGTGAATGTGTAAGTACATGACTGTTGGGGAGAGAGAGAGAGAGAGAGAATTTAATTGTTCGAGACTCCGCTTCCATTGTTTCCACTGAATTCAACGAGAACACAAAGGGGACGGGAGGAGGAATGAGCACAGCTTATATCCTGAGATTACGAGAGGAATTAAACGAAAGTGAAATACAACTTGATTAAAAAAAACATTGGGAATATATTTCGTTTCCTAAAATTCCACGTAAAAGAAGTCATAAAAAAATATTAGGCATTCCCATTCCTTGTAATATGGCAGATAGAAGATGCAAGATGAGAGAGAGTGATTTCGAATACGTCCAGAAATTTCGTGGTTATACTCTCATGAAGGTACGTGATTTTTAAGATCATATGAACATTAGCCATTTATCTATCTGTTTATCTATCTATCTGTCTATCTATCTATCTGTCTATATATATATATATATATATATATATATATATATATATATATATATATATATATATATTATATATATATTGTTTTAAAGATTTTTATTAGCCTTTTATATCTTTTATTTATTTATTTATAAATTACTTCTTATCTGTGAGTAATACAAAAGTTGATATATACAGTATATATATATATATATATATATATATATATATATATATATATATATATATATATATATATATATATATATATATATATATATATATATATATATATGATATATATATATTGAACTCATGTATTTATAAGAAGAAATAATTCTATAAATTAAATAAATACAAAATATAGAAGACTAATAAAAATTTTTAAACATACATTGTTAACGATATTTTCGATTCTGGTTCATCGACAAATTTCATGATTTTTTTGCTGTAAAACCGAAATAAACTGTTCATTCTTTCGCTTTATGTCGTTTTATGTCGTGTAAATAATCCATGTAATTAATATTTAAGGCACAAAAATGAATGAAAATACATCAGCTTCCTTTCTATTTCTTCCTGCCTTCCAACAAGTTGATCGATCCTAGAGAGAGAGAGAGAGAGAGAGAGAGAGAGAGAGAGAGAGAGAGAGAGAGAGTGGGGAAGGATAGATCTTGCCGAACACCTTACCAGCGAAAAGGTTTTTGTGCCATGGTGAATATCCAAGTTTCATCAGAAATCACAAAGACCAAATGACTTGGAAGTGAAAGAGAAGGTTTTTCCATTCTACTGTTCATGTATGAAAGGTTCCATTCCGACGGCACAATTACTAGATGGTTCACTGATGTGGATCACAAGACGAGGGATCACTAGGGACTTTTTTTATTTTAATCTGCACGAATAATTTTAACAAGAAAGATGTCGTTCAGCTGTATGACAGGAAAGTCTCGTGATATGGTTAATGATATGTACTTGCTTGTGATGAGGTCGTTATGTATTTCTAGGATGAATTACAACGCACTCATCTTTTTCTTTATTCAGCCACTTCTCGTTCACCCTTAGCAGTCAATAGGGAAGAACAAAAGATAAAGCATCCTATCTGTCACTCGCAAAAAATGTCGATCGATCTTCCTGAGAGAGAGAGAGAGAGAGAGAGAGAGAGAGAGAGAGAGAGAGAGAGAGAGGTTTTATCTTTGATTTATACATGGATCCATATAATTCCATAAAAGTGCATATTCATACGAAAGCCATAGAGAAAAATGGTCATAGTGAGAATGAAGGATAACAGATCTATGATGTCCAGATAATTCAGATTTGACTAAGATACAGGAGCGATAGCAAAAAGAAACGGTTGAACAGTAAAGGGGAACAGATAGAGTAAATTAAAAAAAAAAAAAGTGCCTGTGTCTATAAGTAGGACGAAGCCATAGGTAAATACTTGAACTTGCTGTTTCATGAAAAATATTTCAACATTAAACGAATATGCAGCATAGAAGTGAGTTTTTAGATGAAATTATCGCTTGCAAAGTGGTGTTTTAAGGCGACGACGTATGTACTCATACATTTGCTTAAAAATAATTTTGTAGATACATTTTGTTGACACGAATCGTAATTTGAAGAAATTCCATTATGTCAATTTACATCTCTTACCATTCGTAGTTAATAATTTATTAACTGGTTGGTTGGTTGTATACTATTTGGCGCTACTCACATTTAATGAAAAATCAGTCTCGAAATAATTAAAGCACATGATTCTAAAGGCTGACAAGATGTACTGTTTCATTAATGGAATTGCTTTATCACAGGAATCAATGAATGATCTTCATTTATCTTTAATATACATTTGATCATTATTGTTTTTGGTAATTACTCGTTTCGCTTATAAATGGGTTTCAAGGGAATATAAATGATTATGATTTCATCATTGCTACTATTATTACTGAATCATCCCTCTTTCTCCTTTGAAAGGTAAATGCAGCAGCTTTGTGCATTCGTCTGCATTTGTGCTTTCGTGCGTGTACACACGTATGTCCAGTTTTTTTTTTTTTTATCGCAAGATCTATCTGTTGCTCTGAAAAGGATTTGATAGCATGAAGGTTTGTGCCTAGGTGACTATGAATGCTAATATTGTACTCAAAAAGATTTTTTTATTCGTATTATGATTCCTTTAAAAAGACACAAAAATGCTCTGCAAGTTGGGCGTCTGACCCTTTAGTAAAGGGCAAAGAGCATTGTTAATATTTTTTTTTTTTTTTTTTTTTTTTTTTGCAAAGTTCCATTTCAGTGATGTCCAACAGTGAGTGCTAGTGTTATATTGTTTCTCATATCTTTAAGCTTCCTGGTGTTTCTAGTAATATAGTCAGTTTTCCATACCACACTGGGTGATTAATTCGTCTAAGGTCTGGTCAAGATGTGAAGTTTTAAATACTTTTCCTGTGACAATTCAACGTCCTTCAGAGAGATTGGAAAAAGTTCAAAATGAGTTGAGCAGTCCTTAATGAAGAATTGCAACACAACTTTATTTGAAATTTATTTTAAATACATTTTAGTTTTCTGTAAAAGAAAACTATTGTGCCGGCTTTGTCTGTCCGCCCGCACTTTTTCTGTCCGCCCTCACATCGTAAAAACTACTGAAGCTAGAGGGCCGCAAATTGTTATGTTGATCATCCACCCTCCAATCACCAAACATACCAAATTGCAGCCATCTAGCCTCAGTAGTTTTTATTTTTTTTAGGTTAATGTTAGTTATAATCGTGCTTCTGGCAACGATATAGGATAGACCACCACCCGGCCGTGGGTAAATTTTCATGGGCCGCGGCTCATACAGCATTATAACGAGACCACCGAAAGATAGATCTATTTCTGTGGCCTTGATTTTTTTTGCTATACCGGCTGTACAGAAAACTCGATTGCGCCGAAGAAACTTCGGCACATTTTTTACTTGTTTATTTTGATATATTTTGCATGATTATAGAAAAGAGTTTACTTTAAATGTGTAAATACCAAGTAGTTTGTTTTTAGCATGGGTTCACTATAAATTACAGTTGAGATTCAAGTAATTCCTTCCAGATGAGACAAGAGATATCTTTGGTCTAACATTTTAGAACCACGTGAAGAAATACTCATATTCTAGTTTTATCAGCGAAGCCTTAATTTTAAACGTATAGATCATGCAATAATCTTATTATTTTATTTTTATCATTCTCTTTACAAATGTAGGTAAACATAATCATACGTAAATACTAGAAAGTCGGAACAAGTGATCATTACTACGCAGTACGAAAATCTCTCTTGAAGCTTTTTGTTAATTGCTTTATGTAGAAGTGATAGCAATGCAAAGTTTCCACAAGTCATTTTTATAAGTTGAATAATTAATCAATAAATTGAAATTGCATGCAAGATCGTTTTAGATGCTATAGTACACCAGTATTGTTTTCAAACTGCTTCCCTCAAAACTAAATTGAGCCCCTGAAAACAGTTCTCACACCACAGCTGGTTTCTGGCGCAGCAAGTGGTTTAGAGGGGAAGCGCAGTAACAGCAGTTTACTGGAAAAGGGAGGTCGAGTTGCTAAAAACCACTGAAAACACGAGCAGTAACAGCAGTTTACTGTAAAAGGGAGGGCCGAGTTGCTAAAAAGCACTGAAAACAGAGGCTATAGAGAATGTTCTCAAAATATATACAAATGTATGTCTGTAGGTTACATCTACCTCCTTATATTAAGATATATGGCATGGAAGATCACATCATTTTGATCAATAATTTTCAGGCCTTACGGTAGCAAGTTAGATACTCAAGCTGAGATTTATTCAAAGGACCTCTAGCCCAAGACCATGGGAAATAAATAAATACATAAAAATAAGAAAAATTTACATTTATTTCAATGTTAGTTGAGGGTATTTGACAACGGAAATATAAAGTATTTCCTTTAATTGGGTGTACCTCCGTGTTTATAGGTATATCCTAAGGGTATCTAACGGAATGGCGCATTATGACGGGCATCTTGTCAGCATAATGCACAGTTTGTTACAGTATTGTGACAAATTTTTATTGAAAATGGCATTATAATTGATTAATGGTAACTTTCCCCCGCTGATACTAAACAAAATTGAGCAATCAGCAGTTCAGTTGCATTGAAACCTTTGTGCAGGTAACATTTCGACTTATGAACCCCCAGCCGTAGTATGCTCCACTTTAGAAGTATTAATTTCAAAATAAACTTACACATCTTTTACAAGTTTCATTCAAATTTCCACAATAGACCTGAACCTGTCTGATTGATGAATAGAGCAGGTTTTTTTTTATTTAAATCTGAAAGGACTCAATTTCAGCAGATTTTTATTTGCAGTGAGGGAGAGTATGACGACTGAAAAATTCATATTTTACAAAGGCCTTTTATAATGGCAGATTCATTCTTGCACTGCAGTTAGTGTAAGGAGAGTAGGCATTTGAGTTTTGTGAATGGAAATGGCAAAATAAGGAAAGGGACGAGAATACATTTTAATGTTGAAATAGATGTACATAATAGCCATTATTCTTAGTATAATTATCATTGCAATATATGGATAAATAAATATTTTGCTTCCTATACTAGATGATAATAACAGAAGAAAGTAACAGCTAAGTCAGTTTTGAGCTGCGCAAACTTTCGCTGATTACCTATAATGTCATGACAACAAAAGAATATAAAATAAAAACTGAAAATCATGAAGAGCAGAATCATTTATTATAAAGCGGTGTTTTTATACAAAGAAAACAGCGGCAAATCAGTAGGGAATGTGAATCTTTCAGAAGTTTTGAAAAAGGAACAACGGAATGGAAGCTTGATAAAGGAACAGTACATTAAAATGTAATGGCCATTGCACCAAAAATTTCTGTTTAAAACACTGAACATGTTTTAAACAGAGGTAATAAGAACAAGTAATATAACTGGAGTGCCTTGGTGTAAGTGAAAAATCTACACATATTTATGATTCATTTTTGAGAAACTGATATTTTTTTCGCTCAGTATCTCTGCTTAAATCTCTGTACTTAAAAGATGAAAAAGCAATGAAATCTGCCTTTTTATTTTTATTGCAAAATTATGCCTCTATAGAAAATGAGGCATTTACATTTTATCATCGCTGAAAATAAAGCAACCTCCATATCAGATAATGAAGACAGGCTTCAGTATCACTGATAAAGGAAAAATAGATTTGAATTCCGTACACTTGTGCTATGAATAATTCAGATCTTTATTTTTTCTAATTTTCATATTCATCATCTTGAACCTTCTTTGTGATTTCGGTGGTTCAAAAGAGCCGTAATTTCTCTTCCGACACTTATGACCCCGTCTCTTTGCAAACGCTAGTTAACGAAAAAAAATTGCTTGGAGAGGAGACAAAATATCTTGAACAAACTTCTGGCTAATTTTTCAGATGGAACCTCACTTTCAAATTTCATGGCAGTGGCAGCCTTCACTCAAATTTACTCTGCAGTGGCCATGCGTTCTCGGGCAAATTGATTCAGTGATATCTTTACCTTGCCGTCTGTAATCTTTCCTAATTCCTCTAATTTCATGTCATCCGAATGCAGGTTTAACACTTTCTTGAGAAATCCATTTTTTTCTTCCCTTTTCTTTTATTACTTATTGTGCAAACTGTAGGGAAAAAATCACAAAACAGTAGCGAGGTTCAAGATTTTAACGAATTTATTTAGTGATGAAAATCTCTGACGGATATTGGGTCTGGTGGTATTATTATTATTATTATTATTATTATTATTATTATTATTATTATTATTATTATTATTATTAATGAAGAAAATTAATTACTTTTATTTTCGCGATGGACGAAAAGACATTTTGTGCTTATCGTTTACATATTGTGAATAATTCACATGCGCAAAAACGGTTGGTTAATTGCAATCCTTAACCTCAGGAAGCACTCTTGCCACATCTGAACTCTCTGCAGATGAAAAGAATTCTTTCCAAAATTTATATATTGTCATTAGTAAAACGTATTTATATAACAACTAAAATGTTTAAAGTATTCACAATGCATAAACGAAAATGCAAAGTTTTAATTTCACCCATTGTTGTTAATATCATTATTACTAGTAGCACCAGTAAATTTCCACCTCATATTGGGATCGAACCCAGGATGCAAGGGCGGTACCAACTGATCCACATATTAGAAAGGATGGAACCTAAGTACTTCTGTACCTGAGACAATGCCTGGGCAGGCTATACACCTTGTGTAATAATAGGATTTCCCAACTTCCCGACCCACCAGTTATCCAATTAATAGTATTCTAGTCAGTTTATCTGTTCTAAGCGAATCTGATGGAAATTACCAAGACGCAGTCATGTGTGAAACCGGAATAATTTTCTATCTCACTGCGGGATCGGGCACAGGGCTCTCAAAAGGAAGGCAAGAGTGACAATAACTGACCCATATAGATCATAAATCTAGCTCCCAAGTACTCGTACTTCAGTACCAGAGGCAATACTTGAGTAAGGTAAACACCTTGCATACTCATATTTCTTACCCACCAGTGACCCAACTGATATCATTTCATTTGAATTACCCCTTCTGAGTGAGTATGGTGTAAATAAACACATAATCACATGAAGAATAGAAATAAGCTTCTGAGTCACAACGTGATCGAACCCAGGGCTCTCAGATAAAGGGCAAGAGTGCTAGCAACTAGCCCACACAGAACATCAACGAAGTTGGAACCTCAGGACTCGTGTACCTGGGCCATTAACTGGTCAGGCTATACACCTTGCAAACCAACGAGGTTTACTCAGCTTCCTTACCCAACAGTAACTAAATTGATAGCACTTCATTCAGATTACTGTTTCTGAATGAATGTGGTGGGAATAATCAACACACAGTGACATATGTAATAGGAATGAATTTATAATTCACAATGGAGACCTCCCCCTTCATCATCCGCTATTCCATCCTCTTCCTCCTTCACTGCTTTGACAATAAACATCCCCTTCATCATCCACCCTCTATCACCCACTGACCACACCATTTTCTCCACTGCTTCCAAAACGGACAAATCCTCTCAGGTGTCCACTGTCCCCACCTCCCCTTCACTACCCACAAAGGAAACACCTCTCCATTATCCACTGTCCTTAACCTCCCCCTCTTCCTATTTTCTACTGCATCTTCAGTCGAGACCTGCACTTCACCTACAGTCCCCATCTCCTTCACAACATTCCCAATGGAGACCTCGTTTCCATCAACCACTTTCCCTACCTTCTCCACTGCATCCTATAGAGGCCTCCTCTCCATCATCTATCCCTACCCTCTCATCCTCTTTGCATTAACTGTCAACAGTCTAATGTTCCCTTTTTGAAAACAAGATTTTTATATAATTTAGCTGGTTAACACATGTAATAATACTGTTGTTGCCATGTCAGGTATAATGTTTAATGTATAACTGATTGTTCTAGGTGATAATATGTGTGCTCTGTGTAAATTTCTTATTTGTTTTGTCACATTTTTCCATGAATTATTTTCAGAAAATAGCGACCATAAATTTTTTTTTTTTGCAAAATGTGCACATTAAGTGCTTCTTCTTGAATATCAATTCTTAGCTCGTACAAATTTTGGTACAGTTTTGTCACTAAGTATTTTTTATTAAATGTTCCCTAAATGAGAACGTTGGACACTGGTAAGCTGGGTAACCTGATTTACTTATTGGCTTGAATAAGCATATTTGCGTGTGTTCTCTCACAACTGACATAACAAGATTAAGATTAGACATTATGTATGTAACACAAGTGCAGTGTGTATAGCAGTCAGTGATGAGGTGCATTTAGGAAAAGGAATGAATGAGATTTACAAACCATTCTACACAAAGGAGATCATGAGTCACCTAACAGAGTAAGCATGGTTATCCTTCTTTACCTGTCATGCATTGATGGTTGATGTTACAATGCAAGGTTTTCACACTTGTGGAACTTTTAGAGACAATTGTAAAGGAAAATTCCCTCTTTTATCAAGAAAGCCATTGAGAAAGAGAGAGAGAGGTTCATATGATTACAGATTGAAGGGAACAGTCTTCTGTACTAGATGGAATAATAACCGCACTGTCATAATCTACTATGAAGTCAGACCATCCAGGGGGTTAAAAAAGAAGAGATGAATACAGTATATCAGCTGTATCTGATGAATATGTATGATAAAGGCATGGGTGAGGTCGATCTGTATGGCAAAATGTTGTCAAACCCACAGGCCAGTGCTACTCTAAGAGGTGGTGGTGAAATATATTTTCTCAACTACCGGGCCTCTCCACGATAGCTAGCTTCAGATTCTACAATTATGTAAAACCTGGCTCTCTGGTAAGCCATTATAATCTCAGGCATGAAACAACTCGTATACTTGTAGGACCCAAACATCCATAAAATGGTAAGGAGAGCCAACATCATCCGTACCAAAAGCAGTACGAATTGATAATATAAACCACTTTTTTTCGGCAGTGGTCACAGTACTAGGTGTGCCCCCCCCCCCAAGAAAAAAGTAACCAAGAATTGTAGGGAACTTTATTATATGGATAAATTCTTAGCGGTTTCACCAAAAGGGCCAGATTTTGTTATATCTGGAAGTAACTTGCATCTTCATTTTATACCAGTTCTAGACCATGAACATCCAAACCACAATTGTACAGTGTTCCCACTGTGGAAGTAGACGAAAAAATAAAAGTTATCAAATAAAGAAGACTTTTGGTTTTATCGTAAAGTGGACAAAAACCAATTAATGCGTAGATATTTGTGTCCATGCTAAAGGTCATTCATAGTATGGTCATTAAATGGTTAACTGCATCAACAAGGGAGACTCCACCCCCCCATCATCCACTATACTAGTTTTTCATCTCCTTCACCACTTCATCCACAATTGAGCCTTTAAGCCACCATCCACTGTCTCTGACTCCTTCCCACCAGCATCCTCAGTCGAAAACGCTTTTCTATCATTAACTGTTCCTGCTACCTCCTCTTCCGTCACTAATGAACAATGGAGGACTCTGTCCATCATTTACTGTTCTTGTCTCCTTCTGTTCCCTCTTCTTCACTGAATCTGCAGTTGAGATCTCCTCTTCATTATCCATTATCCATAACTCCTCCACCTTGACGGCAGCTGCAATGGAGGCTTTCACAGTATCACTAACTGTCTCTATCCCCTCCTCTTCCACTGCATCTACAATGGACACCTCTCCACCAACAAGTGTTTGTATCCCTTCCTTCTATTCCAATGCTTCCAAATTGGAGATCTTCACTTAATTACCCACTATCCCTCATCCTTCTTTACTTCATCCATGCGGTAAAACTCTTTGTCATCCACTCTCTCTACTTTGTCATCTTCCATCTCCACAACATCTAAAATGGAAACCTCCTTTCAATCATTCACTGCCCCTACCTATTCTACAGCACTGCATCCACTAGGGAGACTTCCTTTCCAAAATCCAATATCCATAACTCACCCTCCTCCTCCTCCTCCTCCAATAAACCAACAATAGAGAATTCGTCTCCATCATAAACTAGCCTTACCTTTTCCACCTCACCCACTACATCCATGTAGGAGACCTTTTCTGACATTATATATATATATATATATATATATATATATATATATATATATATATATATATATATATATATATATATATATATATATATATATATACATGTATGCATATAACAAGTAGAAGACTCCTGTTCTATCTATCTATCTATCTATATATATATATATATATATATATATATATATATATATATATATATATATATATATATATATGTATATATATATGTATGTATGTATAATTATATTTACATATATAATATATATGTATATATATGATAGATAGATTGATAAGGTACATATAAAGAGAGAGAATCTGCTGTTCAATTTTTGCCGGATACATATGTGATTATGATATCCACAATGCTGGCTTGAATTCTCGATTTCCTCACACTCTGGATATGCGTGTCACTACAAGAGCGTAGGTCCAAGTGAAAGAATGTGTGAATGAATCCTGATGTCCTTTGCTGGACCACGGTGGTTATTACAATCATATATATATATATATATATATATATATATATATATATATATATATATATATATATATATGTATGTATGTATGTATGTAATATATATATATATATATATATATATATATATATATATATATATATATATATATATATATGTATATATGTAATGTATGTATGTATGTAATATATATATATATATATATATATATTATTATATTATATATATATATATATATATACATATATATAATATATATATATATATATATATATATATATATATATATATATATATATATGTATGTGTATATAATGTGTATTATTATTGCGCGCGCGCGTGTTTGTGAGTTTGTGTGCAATACTGGGTCTTGCAGGGATCTTTCTGAATCTTCTACTAAAAATATATGCTTGCACGCGAATATATGTTGAATATATAACTTATATTTTCTATCCGTATACTTGCATAGGTATGTCCTCTGTTACTTTAATCTTTTTGAGTGGTGCCTTCTTTCTCTGAGCAACTTTTCCTATATTTATGAAAAGCAGTACTCATAATATAATTAAATGTATATATATGTATATATATATATATATATATATATATATATATATATATATATATAATCTGTATATATATTCTCGATTATGAAGCCTCAAAAATCGTTAAGTATCGAATTTTTTGTACCTCGGGAATAACTTGCACTCAGGGTACTTATAAGTAGTCAGTGCTTCGTCACCTGTGGGATTCGAACTGGTGTCTGGTTGGCAAACAACGAAAATACATTGAATATGACCACTGAGCTATGCACTTATCACTTATAATTCCCCTTGGGTGTAAGTTATTCCCGAGGTATCATGAATTAGATATTAAACGAAATCTGTGGTTTATTATTAGTAAGTATGAATTTTTTCGATATATATACGCGCACACATATATATAAGTATATATATAAGTTTATGTTTAATAATATACATTTGTCTTTGAAAATTGATGATGATTGGTACTCCGCATACATGACTATTATTTGATAAAATTATGGCCGCTGATGAGTTAATTAGACAAGCAAAAATACAGTAAATTTTCAACATATCACCTTATTTGATAGGTTTGCATGTAATGAGGAATTTCTATTTATATGCATTTACTGTTATGATCTCCTTTCCATCTACTGTACAGTTCTTCCCAAACTTGGATTCGTCCTCGGTGTCTCTCCTTTCACTCTGTTCTGTACTTTGTTTGAATTCTGATGAAACCATTTTTTCTTAGAGAAATTAATGGTAACCAAATATTCCAGGAAAGTTAGGGCTAGACGGGATGGGACCGGAGGGTATTCAAGAAAAGGGTGGGTGCGGCTGATCAATACTCCCACAGAGAGAGAGAGAGAGAGAGAGAGAGAGAGAGAGAGAGAGAGAGATTTAAATAAATTTGGTTTTCTTGTTGACATCGCTTGAAAATCTTATCAGTTTAATGTATTCCAAAGAGTGTGATAGAATTCTACTCTGATCACATGTAACATATAACAGACCTACTCTACACATCTAAGCAAAAAAGTTGCAGGGTCTTTAGTCTCTGTCATATCAAATATAGTTTTCTGTATATGATCATATCTTTAGTTGTTAACATTAGCCCTCCTACTAAAGCTTAGTCTTGTGGGATGGTTGTTCTTACGTTTTTAGTTTTTTGTAAAAGAAAACAATTGAGATGGCTATTTATCTGTCCGTCCGTACTTTTTCTGTCCGCAGTTTTTCTGTCTGTCCTCTGATATTAAAAACTACTGAGGCTAGAGGGCAGCAGATTGGTATGTTGATCATCCACCTTCCAATCATCAGACATATCAAATTGCAGTCCTCTAGCCTCAGTAGTTTTCATTTTATTTAAGGGTAAAGTTAGCCATGATCGTGCGTCTGACACCGCTATGTGTGCAAACAACTGAAAGTTTCATGGGTCGTGGCTGAGAGTTTCATGCAGCATTATATGCTGTACAAAGTTTCTTCAGCGCAGTCGAGTTTTCTTTACAGCATTATACGCTGTACAGAAAACTCGACTGTGCCGAAGAAACTCCAGCGCAGTTTTACTTGTTTAGGTTATCTACAGATGACGGTTGAAAAACCTGACACCTGTAAGAAATGCTGTTAAAAGCTCTATGCTGTTTTTGGTCACAGACAACATACATTCCGAAGGAAGCATACATTCCGAAGGAACCATAACTTGACGGCTTAGTTTTAACCTTTTTAAGCAAATAGAAGCATCCGAACAATTGAGAGGGTATTTTCATATTATGGTGACTTTTAGTTTTCTGTAAATGAAAACTATTGTGCCGGCTTTGTCTGTCCGTCCGCACTTTTTCTGTCCGCCCTCACATCTTAAAAACTACTGAGGCTAGAGGGCTGCAAATTGTTATGTTGATCATCCACACTCCAATCATGAAATATAATAAATTGCAGCCCTCTAGCCTCAGTGGTTTTGATTTTATTTAAGGTTAAAGTTAACCACAATTGTGCGTATGGCAACGATATAGGACAGGCCACCACTGGGCTTCGGTTAAGTTTTCATGGGCCGCGGCGTCTACAGCATTTTACCGAGCCCACCGAAAGATAGATCTATTTTCGGTGGCCTTGATTATACGCTGTACAGAAAACTCGATTGCGCCGAAGAAACTTCGGCGCATTGTTATTTTTTTTATGTTTTTAAAAGCAGGTTATGGAGACTGAAATTTCTGATTAAATGCGGTGTAGAACTAGTATAATCAGCATTAATGGGAGTGGTCAACGGCAAATATTAGTTTGTTGGAAACAATATCTGCTTATATGGTTCGGGTCATCCTCTATAGTGCAGAACTAGTTCAGAGTTTCTGGTGAAAAACTGGCATCCAAAGTTTAGTAAACTTAAGGAATCTGTGGGAATTAGTAACGTTCCTTGATACAGGACGTTTTTATTTACATTTCTGAACGTTATTACCACATTCTTTCGCTACCGTCAACGGCTGGTGTATTCCCTGGAAAGATGCTAACAATATTCTTGAAGGACAGTGTGAATTTACCCTTTTATTTTCATTAATGTAAGAGAGCGGAGAGCCCGTCATTTGTAAGAAATGGGAAAATGATCGCTAGTTCCATTCTGTGCTTATAAATCTTCCATTTTTTGGAATCGATGCCAAAAACTGTTCACTCTCCAGCGGTGATATGCGTTCGGAAAGAAAATGATCTGCACATAGCCTCTTTAACTTTAACTATACAAATAAATCGTAACAGGATTATGTTAGATATAAAACTTCTAATGACCGATTTAAGAAGCCGCTCTGACATCCTTGGAAGAAGCCATTTCATCATAGATAAAACTACTGGAGAACTAACATTTTTGTTTTTTTTTTGTGAAAAGTGATATATGCAATACAGAGATGACGACTGAAAAACATAGCAACTCGGTCTTCAGTGACCAAAAAAAAAAAAAGGAAAGAAATGAATCCGAGTCGCTTACAAAAATGTCTTGCGGGAACAGATCAAAGAGAAGAAAAAAGTCAATTGAGGTTTATGAGGTATATTTACTTACAATCCAGAAGATATAATTCTATTATAGGGAAGTTTTTCCCGTTTCGGCTATGAAAAAAAGACTTAGTTTGAAAAGGAAAAGACAGGAAGAGAGAGAGAGAGAGAGAGAGAGAGAGAGAGAGAGAGAGAGAGAGAGAGAGAGAGAGAGCTTCTCTAGTCTGACTGGGGTGGTATAGTTGTAACAAGGCATGAGTCGTCTTCATAGTTTGCAAAATATTCCTGAGAATGTTGCGGAGTTTCACAAATGAGTAAGTAGATACAGTACCAGACAAGTAAAAAATGTGCCAAAGTTTCTTCAGCGCAATCGAGTTTTCTGTATAGCGTATAATCAAGGCCACCGAAAATAGATATATTTTCGGTGGTCTCGGTGTAATGCTGTGTGAGCCGCGGCCCATGAATCTTTAACCACGGCCCGATGGTAGCCTGTCCTATATCGTTGCCAGATGCACGATTATGGCTAACTTTAACCTTAAATAAAATAAAAACTACTTAGGCTAGAGGGCTACTATTTGGTTTGTTTGATGATTGGAGGGTGGATGATCAACATCCCAATTTGCAGTCCTCTGGCCTCAGTAGCTTTTAAGATCTGAGGGCGGACGGACAGACAAAGCCGGCACAATAGATTTTTTTTGTAGGAAACTAAAATCAACAAAATGAACAGTTAACTAGTTCAAAGGCGAAAATGTGTATGATCCATTACTTGACTGCGGATGTCTCATGGATAGTCTAAAAGGTAATATGCCAGAGAGCACCACATGAATAAGTCTGACGCTGACATTATTGGATACTTCCAAATTTAAGTAAGAAATTTAGAAATAATAAAGAGATACAGAAACCACCCCCCCCCCACACACAATCACGAGATATAGCACTGAAAGAATAAAATGAAAACTTAGAAATAAGATGACTTTTAATTGCCACATAAAATAAAAGGGGGAAAAGACAAAAATAAAAAAAAGAGAAGGAGATCTGAGCTGGTGGAAGAGGACAAGTATTTAGGACAGTTATTTAGGGGAGTATAAGACTGGATTGTAATGTAAATGGGAATGTTCCAAGAGTTCGTAATTTCTGTAGAGTAAGTGAAAGCAGTTGTGGATCTGACCGCAGCGTTGGCTGTTGCCTGCAGCCCAGCAGTCCCCGCGAGGGCTACGATAAGCATTACAGTACTTCATAAAAATGAAGAGTACTCTTATTACATAGTGAAAGTAGTTAATTTCTTTACAAAAGCTTTTGAATCAGCTTTACGTAGCACAGACCTGACGCAGAGAGCATGAAGTGTTCAAGTGTCAACCATAGAATTTTGTAATTATAAATTGAAAAATTTCTGTCGAAGGTGCTTCGTGGTTTCTTGAAAAAGAGTTCATGCACAAACGTGCGAGACATACAATTCACGAAAATTGATAAAGACTTACATTATATAAAAAAAATGAAATTAAAACGCATTTATGAATCCATGCTGGCACATAGTCATCGCGGTAAAATTAAATGAAAAGAAAGAAACAAAAGTGGATACAGTTGCAACAAGTACAGCCAATGGAAGCGCAAAACTGGGAAAACAATTATTTACGTCTGCTAGGGCTGAAATGTAACAGCTACATGGGAGCGAGTCTCTTGTATATGGAAAACTAAAGTGACATGCGGAATACTGCCACAGAATTCTTTTGTTTAAACCTCAGTAAAGTGGTCGGAAGAGAGAAAGTGATCATAGTGTTCGTGACTTAAGCATAAAAAAGGAGCAAGACTGGTATGTCGTTTGTGAGAATCTGAATTTATGCATTTCTGACTTTGAAGAGGTGTTATACAGGACAACACATGCATAGGTTACATTGATTTATTGTCTAGATTTGCTTCACCTTTGTTGCAGCATACCGACAGAAAAGTGCTTACAATAACAGTGCCACGGTGAACCAGACCGCCTGGTAGGGGTGATGGCGATGGCACACGTGCCCGTTATAGCGATAGCGCTCTTAATCGGATACCTACCTTGCCGGCTAAACCAAGGTAAGGGATGGCACAAGCTTTTATCCCACAAGGGGCAGTTTTAGAGTTAGAGTTATATACATGGTAAAATTTGTAATACAGCAGGGGTATATGGGAAAATAATAAAAAAAAGTCTATGACTTCCACACCTGCATTTAGGTGGGTACCATTTGGAGAGCTAATATGAAAGATTGATAAGAGAATTATTGTTGTTTTGACAGTGAAATATGTGACTATTACACACTCATTAAGCTATGCATTCTTGGTTCCGATAAGGTACTAGGTCGCAAGAGATGTACAGTAAAAAAAAAAATGAAATATTCAAATTATTACAGGTAGGCAATACACTAAGGAATGTCATTCAACAAAGGGATACGTACATAAAATGAGGTGCATTTAAATACTGATGTAAACAATTTTAAAAAGTTATAATAAGCAAAGGGGTGCATACTCATTAATCAGATGAAAATTACATTATAATAAACACTAATATACACAGTATGCAGGTAAACACCATGTACGAAATATCAGAACAATAGAATAAACAATGAGATATATACTGTACTTATTGGCTGTTGTATACACATACAATAGCAAAGAATTACAGCAAACAAAATATACTTAAAACAGTTTGAATGTCAATGCAGTTGGACACCGGCATACTTTGTTAACATATGAATTATTGCATTTGTTCATGGAACGGCTCATTTTATGTGTTTACACTTCTTACTCTAATGGTCAGATACACCGTTTGACTGTTGTGCACAGATCACTCTTACCACGTGTATGCTGTTATATCACTGAAAAAAATTAATGTCTACACTTTTCACTGTATTATTTCAATAAAAAAAATTTACGTTTTTAACGCTGAATGAATGAATTAGATGCGTGCGTACTTTTTCACTGCTTGGTTGTTAACTACACTGATCACTCTGTGTTCTGGGTTTGTTGTAATTAGTGGTTGGCTTGAACCATGAGAGGGTAACGGAGGGGTGCATCCTCGTGCCCAAGGTAGACTGGTTTTAGCTTGTATACAAATACCCAGTCCTTGTAACCTTGTATGAGTATTTTGAAGGTATCATTTTTTAAGTAAATGGTTGAATTTATGGCCACTCCATAACTTAGGGTTGGACAGACTTGAGGGTGTCATTTCCGATGAATACAGAGCAGCAGGTGTTCACTAATTCATGATGATTAATCCCGTAGAATCTTTGTATGTTTGAACCTATGGTTGAAATCTTCTGACTGCTTTTTGTAGCCTCTCCAATGCTATACCTGGGCAACAGTCAGCATTGGCTAAGAAGAATTCACCTGTTATGCAGATGGTCTCACCGAACATCACTTTGGTAGGGAGGTGTGCCTAGGGTAGCTGTACCTGTGGTGCACTGTGTTTGATGCTAGCATTTGGGGAAAGGCAGTCCATTTGTCTGGAGGTGAATCCTGGCCATCTGTTGAAGGTGATGCCAAATCTGCTGAAACATCTGATCCATCAGTCAGGAAGTGCTTCTGCTCAGGCACTTCTTGTCACTTTTGTTGCTAGGATTGCCTCCAGCCATTGGCTGGTTCTTTCTGCAGCTGTGAAAATGTACCTGAAACCACATGATGAGGACAAGGTCCCACTACATCCACATGGAGATGACTAAACTGTTGTGTGGAGTAGGAAATTTCCCTGATACTGGGCTCTCAGATGGGTTTCTCTTTGCGTGGACCAGGGTCCTATTGTTCTGATATGACAAGAGATGCCCAGTTTTGCTGGTAACCCAGAGTCTTAAACTGTGCTGGCTGGAAAATGTCAGAAGACTCCTGCAAGAGGAAGTGTAAGTCAGTGGGCTTTACAAATGAGATGGGTGGCTGTTTAGGCCTCATAGAGAGTTTTACTGTTTGGAAAGAAGAAAAATGTATAAGGTGGTGATGGGTGATATCCATAAGCAGCCTGTTGTTACTGGGGAAGTCAGCACCAAATATGGGCCTCTGGATTTCAAAGATGATGAACTCCCATCTGTATATCCTTCCCATCAGGTGAAGAAAAAGGCTTTGGTGGCTATAGAATGCTGTCGGTGGGTTTTGGGCAATCATTGAGGGTCATTTTTTTATTCTGGTATTATTCACCTGAAGATGCTTGTGTCAACCAGGATCTTCTTGGTGAAAGCCCTGGAGGCAACCTAAAATTTACTGGAGTGGATGTCCGGAGGTGTCATGGTGGCCACCATTACATCTTTGGGTGGCTGCTATGCTTGTTTTTTTTTGTTTTTTTTATCCAGCTGCAACTGGGGATCACACTTCCTGGCCATTTTACCGAATCTGTGATGATAAATGCATGGTATAAGCACCTTGGGGCATATAGGCAGCTGAGAGTGCTTTTTCTGCCTCAGCTTGTATATGTAAGGTATTTGCTTGTTTGTCATCATCACCGTGTGGTAATCCTTAGTCCCATAAATGGCATGGGCAATTGTTAGACGCCTAACAACTGGAGAGGTCGACTTTCTGGGGCTTGCTGTCTGCATGAAGCTCTGATAGTGTGAGGAGGGAATCTAGCTTGTCCCAGTGTCACCCAGTGGTATGTGAGGGAATTGAGGGCTCATCTGGTGTGGGTGATCAGTGGTTTGGAGAACTCTGTAATCAGCTGGTACATGATGCTTGGGAAGGGACTCTGGGATCACCTTAAGCATGCAGTCTGGCTTTTTCATTGAGCTTGAGGCATTTCAAAGATGGAACTATATCTTCACTCATTATAGCCAGAGTGATGGTTCAGTCATCAACATAGGGGGCAGACAGAAATTTACTTTGTTTACATTCGTGCTTTCATCTGCCAGAATATTGTGCATGCCTTAACCCTGATGGAATGTTATCTAAGTAGTAGATTTGCCTGTATTTAATCCATCAGTCACCAGGGTCTGGTGCAAGAACAGTCTCATATCTTCTGCTGTATAGAAACCATTTTGTAGTGCTCTTTATAGAGGGCTAGCCAGAGTGTTAGCAACTTTGTTTAGGGATTTAATCCATTAGCCACCATAGGATTAGTGTGGGTATCATACTTTGTTTACCGAGTGGAAGACAGCCGAGAGGGAAAGCAAGCCAGAACTAAGCACCGTAATTATTCCATTTGTGACTGGTTGTTGTCAGGCAAGGTATGGAAGGGAACCATGTTGTCCTCCAAGTCACTCCAAGGGGTCACCAATGTATAGATCAACTCACACACTAGATTCCCAGAACACACTGTTTTATCGACAAGATTTAATGCACTTCTGATACAAAGTGCATATAGAAAAGTTCTTATAATAATAGTACTGGTGATGACCTTGACCTCATGGTACAAGTGACACTGGTGACACACAACCACTGGTAGTGAGGGTACTCCATGATTGGTTGACTCTCTTGCTGGCCAAAACAAGGTGTGGTAGCAAAGCTTTGGCTGCTCAAGCTATAAAGGGAGGGAATATTATATGTGAACTCAAATAGGTGACAGACATTTGTGCATTTGGAGTATCTAGAATAAATGAGAAAGAAAGAATCTATTGAGTTGTGCTCTGAAAGGAACCTGACTGTTAAGAAGAATGATATTCATATGTATACATGATAAAGAAAAAAAAAATGGTAAGGTAAGAGGCTTTTTAGATGAGGTGTAATACCGAGAAGGTGGGTATGCCGTTAAGAAGAGTACCTTCTGGAAGGAAATCTGATTTGTATTACATGAAAATGATAAGAAGCTTCATTTGGAGATGAAAGAACATTTGAGCTTTTCAGTCGAGAAACATGCCAAGTGCCATTTTTAAAATATAATAAATTAGATTAAAAATACTTTGGCCCAGGATGGCGCTTGGCATGTTTCTCGACTGAAAGGCTCATTTGTATCTAAAATAGAAGGGAATATGATTTAGCATTTAATGGTGACTGAAAATTTTCAGTAACAGAAGCTGAAAGCGCATCCCAAGAGAAAGGTGGACGGAAATATTAGAAGGAATCACATTATGAAAACCAATCTAAGTCAGGAAAATAGAAGGCTAGATAGGGAAGTAGTTTAATCTTATGGGTGTAAGGGAATAACTGTATACAGATGCGTGCACAATAAGAAAAGAGAGGCGTAGTGGATAGTACGCTCTTCTAACTGGGTAAATTAAAGTCTTGGAACGAAAAACAGTTGGAAGTAATGAATAAATGTTGGGCCAGCGTCTCTTAATAGAAAGTAATTGCCAAGAATACAAATCAGAGAACAGTGAGGAAGGAACCATATGACTCAAAACTTTTATTTGTAACACCTGATAAAGAAAGGTTTCAAGTATAGTGCGTATGCGGACTAGTAAAACAGAGGTAAAAGATGAAAGATTATTTAAAGCTATTTGAGATAGCGTCAGCAAGTTTAAAGTATGGACGAGTACCTATTGGAAATAAAAGCAGCTTACATTTTGATGGTCATAAGAAAAAAAAAGTAGTGAGAATATATAAAGAGAAGGTGGCGTTGAAAAATTAGTTAGAATAAAAAAAAAATCATTCTAGAGGCAAAGGGGAGCGATAAGCTGAAAAGAAAGAGCGCTAAACTGAAATAGTGTAAGGTCGACTCAACGAAGCGTCCACGAAGATGTACAAAGCGAATGTGGAAGCATAAATCAATAAGTGGTTCTTCCATCATTTGCAAGTGAAAGTTTGAAATTGAGAACGATTAATATTTTGTCTCGCAAAAAATTCCAGTTCTTAGAGAAATGATAATTATGTAGACAGTGTGTGTGTACGTATTATCATTTCACTTTCCTTCGTGGCATTGCCTTTATTATGCGGTATAATTCATCTTGTTCCATATTTTCGTGATTCAGTTACACACACACACACACACACATACACACACACACACACACACATATATATATATATATATATATATATATATATGTATATATATATATATATATATATAT
>NC_089795.1:54381984-54404484 GCF_040412425.1 Macrobrachium rosenbergii
TTTACATAAAAGTAAAATACATGAATATTGCTTCAGATATTTAGAGGTGTTAGGAAATGAAGTCTATAACAAACTAATTTTTGCATGGATATGATTATCATCATTAAGATTATTCATGATAAGCCCACTTCTTATGATGACGTTGAGTAGCTTTCGTGCGGGTAGGACGTGTCTGTGAAGTGCTCTGTGAAAAGTGCCTGACTTGCGCGATATTCAAAGTGAATATGAGGAAAAGGAAAGAGAAAATAAATGCTGTAGAAATTAAATCAAGGAAAGGGAAGATCAAACTATCATACGAACATTATCTCATAATTATCGAAGCAGCACGTAAAGATGGAACACTAAATAAAACACTAGAGAAGGATGAGTCAACCCAAATCGAGAGAGAGTCAGCAACCTGCGGACATTTCTCTGGGGAAGTTGATGAGGAAGGAACTTGCTGTGAAATGTGTGACGTATGGTTTCATTGTGAATGCTTGGGCATCGAGGTCAGATACATACCCATACTTCGTAGTGATAACATATTGTACATCTGTTGTAACTGCAAGAGGCCTGAACAAAGAACACACAAAAAACTCATTGAAGATGAACTTGAAGAAATAAAAGAAAACAGAGATATTAACAAAGTTGATTCAGGATTCGACTCAGAAAACTAGTGACTTAATGATCAACATAGATGAAATCCAAAACAAAATTGATAATGTTGATAAAGATGGAAAGACCATGACAAACATGGACAAAAACTTATGCTGAATCACTCAAGACAAAAAAAGTGCTTCTGATCAAATCTACAAACGAAGGGAGCACAGCATCTAATGAAGAGAGACAAATCATGAGTAAAATAACGGCGCCAGTTGAACAGGTTAAAACAACAAGAGATGGACACTTATTTGTAAGATATCCAGGCAGGAAAAACTTAGAAGGGGCAAAAATGGAGATTCAGAATATCTACAATATATCAGTAAATGAGAAGGTAAACTTAAACCAAAAATAAAAGTAGTCCATGTCCCGAAGGATGAAGATGACATTGTCGATAACATTGTAAAGAAAAATCCATGGATAGGTAACCTCATTTCTGAAAATGACGACATGAAAATTGTAAAGGAAATGATAGCCAAAGATGACAAATATAAACACTGTATCATCAAATGCACGCCACAAACGCGAAAGGCTATCTATGATAGAGGTGACAAATTGTGTACACTGTATAGCCGTTGCAAAGTATGCGACTGTTACATGCCCTATCAATGCTGTAAATGTTAGGAATTTGGTCACAGCGCAACAAATTGTAGAAATGACCAAGCTTGCCCTAGATGTGGTGAAACTCACAAATCAAATGAATGTGCTAGCAACATCTTCAAGTGTAAAAATTGTTTAAAGAAAGGTCATAGTGATACTAAACATAAAAAATATGATGGCAATAAGTGCAGAGTATATAAAGAATATGTGTCAAAGGTGAAAAATAATACGGTTCATGGCTTTGACTAATAATCTTCAATGCAATTTAATAAGAAGAAAGCAGATTTAAAAAAGAACTAAAGACTCAACTGTTTTGCAGGAGCTACGATACTGACGAGAAAACACTGAAAGACAATTATAAAATATAAGAAGCACCTTATTTTGAAAACATACAAGGGCCCGCCAGAAAGAGAATTATCCCCGTGGAGAGCTGTACATAAAACCAAACAAAGTGAAACAAAGAGAAAGTGAAACAAGTAAAAGAATAACAGAGGAACAAAGTTACAACTGACGTAATTAGTATTTTTTTAGAGATGAAATTGAGTACTATAATTATAAACGTACATATGTATGAGTATATATATATATATATATATATATATATATATATATATATATATATATATATATATATATATATATATATATATATATATATACACATATACAGTATATATATATATCTATATATTGTATCTATACATGGTTATTGTATATAGATATTAGATATATATATATATATATATATATATATATATATATATATATATATATATATATATATATATATAGAGAGAGAGAGAGAGAGAGAGAGAGAGAGAGAGAGAGAGAGAGAGAGAGAGAGAGAGAGAGGTGAGAGTATGGAAAGGTCCCAGACTGAAGGTATGAAAGCAAAAATCTAAGGACAAAGAATGGGTTCATCATCGACCGGAAAATCAGGCAGAGTAAAACACTTGGTGGTGACACAGAAAACCATTCAGATTATGGGCCCCCTCTTCTAGTCGTAATGGTTCAAAATCAAATTTAATGCAGTTTCCACTAAACTAGAGAGATTTTGGATAGCAGGTCTATCCAAAAATTATGTCAAACTCTAGGATGGCAGCCCTCGTGAGGCCACGGTGCAGTTCCCTAAGGATCTGTGAGATAAACCTCAGGAAGAATCGATAATACAGTATGTTTTTTTTACACGTTACCATGTACAGTAGATGATATCTTTATATTCTGGGAGAGGAGCTGGGGAGATTTCAGTAAGTGTTTTAATAGATTAAATATGCTATTCACGATTATCAAAACTGAATACCGTCAGGGCACCTCACGCGGTGCACTGTTGATATTACTTAAAGTTCATTGCAGCGTCCCTTCGGTGCCTAGCTGCAACCCCTTTCATTCCTTTTACTGTACCTCCATTGATATTCTCTTATTCTTAGAAGAATAAGAAGTAAATCACTAAAATAATGTTTCTTAACTTCAGGAGAATAAGAGACCATCAAAGGAACTCATGATAAAATCTGTAAACAAAATACTAATGACCATAATACAACTAATCCATCTGTCCAAACAAAATAAAACTACAAAAAGACAACAACCATCAGCCAGAAACAAATCAAATAAGTAAACAGCTCAGTTAACAGAGGTACTACCTTTAAGATTTACTAGAAGAAAAGGAACCATGGATCAAAATGACTGTAATATGAGATGCGACCAACCCTAGACCAGTACTTACCACAACAAAAATTCGAAGGGAAAAAACAAGAAACAGGTACACGTAATGACACATGAGGATGTAAAACACGCTTTATTGAACATTACAATAAAATCAGGAACTTAACAAACAAAAGATAGCCTAATAAATACAATGAGAAGCTTCATAAAACATAGAACTCAGGAAACAGGGTACACAACAACTCATGGTAAGGATGCATGTATATCAGCAGCTTGGTATACTGTATAGACAACATATCGATGGTGTAGATAAATTTCTAGAAAAACAAGTAAAAATTGCGCGGAAGTTTTTTCGGCGCAATCGAGTTTTCTGTACAGCGTACTGTATAATGAAACTCTCAGCCACGGCCCATGACAATCTAGCCGCGGCCCGGTGGTGGCTGTGTTGTTGGCACCAATGGCGGTGCCATACGCACGATCATGGCTAACTTTAACCTCGAATAAAATAAAAACTACTGAGGCTAATATAGAGGGCTGCGCTTTGGTTTGTTTGATGATTGGAGGGTGGATGATCAATACACCAATTTGCAGCCCTTTAGCCTCAGTCATTTTTATGATCTGAGGACGGACAGACAAATAGCCATCTCAACAGTTTTCTTTGACAGAAAACTAAAAATAATACATGTGGTCACTTGCCAATTTTCGCTGGAAACTTTCTGACAGACCCTGAGCTTTCAGGTGCGAGCTGAAGATTTTCATTCAAAGAATACTGTAGCCTACTTGGAAACGGGCTACCGCAAAGAAGTGTTCAGTAGCACCCTACACTAGCAATTAATCATATCAGTGGTCAATTACCGCTTGGAATAACAATTAATATATACATGGAGGATTTTGTTACATACTTCACAACATCAAGCATGAGTCATGCTGACCGTTCACCAATAATGCCATAATCAAAGTAGACACGTAAGCCTCATCAGTAGGTTTCTAATTCAAAAAAAAAAGGGTTTTATAAAATGTACAGTGAAAAAAATGAAGAACTTGAGTTAAAGATTTTAGATTACCACAAACCCACAAGTCAAACAACAAAATTTTTAGTCTTAATCTTTGCCACATACCTAACCTGGAAAGCTCATAAGCCTAAATTAATGGAAAAATTTGGTATGAAAAATATATCTCACACCAACTGAGGCGGAGACCATCCTTTACATAACTTTACAAAGTAATTTTTATGTCTAATCGGGGCTATGGATATCAGATGCAGTTTTGAAAAATCTGGATCCAGTTCATAGTGAAGGACTCAGTATATGCTATGGAACTTTTAAGCCTCCTCAAATTCTTCTCTTCTTATTTTTGTACTGCCTAAATGTGTTCAATCTTTCTTTTAGAAAATGATAAATATATGAGCTTAAACCGGTGAATAACTGTGTGAAGCATAAAAACATCTGTTTGTTTATTTTGTTGTTTTTACTTTTCTAGAATATGCAAATAACTTCATAAAACGTCTGCATATTGTAAGCTTGTGCAGCAACAGTACATGTGACATATGAAAATTATAGATAACATTGTTATCGCTGAAAATTTGGACTTATATTTCCTATGAAACATACAACAGCTCGGCAGGTACCGGTTACGTATCGTGTTCTGAAGCCACAAATTCGTAGAAAATTGCAGTTACTTTACTAGTGTTATAGAAAAATGCTTGTTACACTTCCCCAAAACAGAAAACGCATTCAGCTATGTAATGGGAAGTCTACTAATTACGTTATGTATATGTTTGGGACTCAGTTACCTTGGTAAGGCTGCAAGATGCATGAAGGCTCAGTCACATACGCACACATGCACGCACAGTGCATCTATGAATTGTTTTTAGTTGAGAAGCCTTTTCCCATTGAAAGGTTGTTTCCATATGGAGCTATCCTTACGTTTACTGGGAGCATTTTCGGCATGAGCTTACTAGCACCACGCCATGCCCATTAATCGAAAGAATCATCCCCAGGAGCTCTTTTGTACTTCTTTTATGCTAAGAATATGATGAAAAGGATATATTCCAGTTCAGTCCCTCCGCTGCTCATTCCAACCTACGATTCGTCCTATATATTTTGACGACCCTCTCCTTCCTATCTTCTGAAAATGGAAAAAAATGGGTGCTAAGAGAGGACCGCCCTTGAAAATGAGAGTTCACTTGAGAGTGCTTCAACTGACAAGGAAGTGATTACGGTTCTATGTCCATCAGAGAAGAAAGGAAAAACTTTTAGATGCGATTTAAAGGGAAGGGTTATCGGTTTATATTAAAGACCATGCAATACTTTGGTTTCCATTTTAGATACATCGTCTCTATTTTTTCGTTTATACAATTGCTTGTCTGAATGGACCTTTTCGATTATTCCAGGTCATTACGTGAAGGATAATAAGATATACACACTGGTTGTAAGTTATCTGAGGTCTAAAATACATACATACATACATACATACGTACATATGTACATATACTTGGGAGCGAAATCTTACGTAAAGATAATCTAATTTGATTTACATCACTTCATTTCAGTAGATTTTAGTAGAGGTACGTCCTATCAATTAAAGAATTGCATAGCTTATTTTTTTCTGTAATCAAGCCACCATACCACACGAGCAAAAAATTGTACATTTGAGGATCGAAGGAAGAAATAAACCAAACTCATCCATTCACAGCTAAATGTAAAATCAACCAATCTGATGACCATATTAACATAAGATTTTGCAGTGATTCCTGCTATGATCATAAAGAATAATGTAGACTTGATGAATGAGTGAAATTATGCACAAATTAATAGTGGATTTCAGGTTTGTGAGTTTTGATGTGATATCTTTGCTCACAAAATGACATATAGATGATCTGTTACCTGGATGTACTATTCTCTCGAATGCCATGATTGAACTGATTAAAATGTGTAATAGAATGTAAATTTGAATTCATTGGATATTTTTACTCTTAAAATTTGGTTATGGCCATGTCTAACTCTTTATTCCAAGTTTAAGGAAATTTTTTTTACGAAATCTTTTGAGGGTAACGTGTAAACAAAACCATCCAAGCAATGTAATACAGTTCAGGCATGTTGACGACATAATATGTATTTGGGCATGGAATGAAAGTATAAATATTTTCTTTGGCAAATTAAATGAATTGGCCCCATGAATACAAAAAAAAGCATTTCATTCAAATTTTCATATTGAAAAAGTAATTGATGATGGAACTGGTGTGCTTGGTAAATGTAAGCATAAACGAAAAAGTGACATTTGAGTTCATTTAGAAGTGAAATTCATATAACTGTTTTTTCCTCTGGTGTTTTCCTTAACGGTAAAAAGAGGTGAAGAAAATAAATATTACGTTAAAACATGAGAACCTCTTTTTATAGCATTGAATAGAATTTAGGAACATTTCTGTGACGCTGCAAGTCAAATAAAGAAGTATTTTCCGTCTCACACCAAATTAATATCTCTGAGTTTATTGCAATGATTCCAAAAGTCGTTAAAAAAACTCCTTATTGTGGTACCAAAAACGTTGTTTCATTCTTGACAACCCACAAGATGTTACTGGGCAATGATTATTTTTGTATATTAAGTGAAGAAAATTAATTTCAGTAATATTACTGATTAACCTTTTGCAATGGAAGTCATATATCCAAATGGGAATCGTGAAGTTTTGGAAAAACTAGAACTCTTCGTAGACCTCTCCAGGAAAACCACTAAATGAAGTAAAGTGTTTGGTTAACGATACCAGCCACCGGAAAGGCTTCTTGACTCCATTCGACCGGAATCGAAGTAACATTTCCACCACAAGTATGTTGCTCATTTGTGCTATTCAGAAATGAACCCCAAAGGTAGCCCTTCTTATGAATGCTCTAGTAATAAATTTAATTGGATGCCACCACCCGCGTTAAGATTATATTCATTTATGTAACATTCTACCTCAGCATTTCTGTTAACTGTGTAGAAAATGTTCTGAATAGTTTTTTAGACGAGTATATTTAATGAAGTCTATCAATGAAAGCTTTGTAGAAAAATATGAAATTGCATAAATCATACAGTGCCATAAAAAGAGATTAATTATTGAGAAATATTTGGCTGTTATGGTCTCCAGGTTAAAGATTTTACATTTTACCTCCAATCACTGTGCAAGCATTTACTTTACTGAAAAGCAATTTAGAAGACGCTAGTGATCCTAGAAATAACTCCCTATTATAACGTCCTTAAAAATATTCGAATTTCTTTTCCTATCATGTACCAATCTTTATTTCAACAGGTCGAAAGCCAGTATGACAGTAGAACCATAACACCGCTCATACTTGTGTTTGTTTCCATGATATTCTGAGTTAGCGTACTGTGTATTATCCAGTTCTCATGTAATCTTATATCTCAACAATATGCAAACACTTGACAGGTAAACTAGAGCTTTACATCATGCTCAGAAATAAAACTGTACAATTTTGCCTTTTCCACAAAGCATTTTTAGGTCAAAAGTTTTCATTCTATTTCGTACAAATTAAAATCGCTTAATAGACTTAGACTGGACAGCATTCTCTTACTTAGCCTTTAAATCACGTTGTTGGTGTACTAACCATTACACTGTAATGGTGGTACAATTTCTGAAGTGGCCATCACTCATCCTATATAGACAAGTTGCCAAAATGCTGGCTCTGCAGTGTTAATTCCTGCAAAGTTTTTTGGTAGAAATAAGTTCTTTATATATAAGAAATTCAAAATAACTTGGTCGCTGCTGCGGCAGCATTGAGCATTTCTCAGAATCCAAAAGGGCAGCTGCCACCTCCTTGGATTACGAGCATTTTTCAGTTGTGATTTGTAATTATCCTAATGGGGCATCTAATATCTGTTTTTATAGGCTTTCAGGGGTGCTGAAGCCATTTCTGAATTTGTTTGATTCATGGTGAATGTGAATCAAATCAGTGTAAAACTGCTTGGATAGATTAAAGGTTAATTTGCATATATGAAATTATGATTCTGCAACTGGGGACAGGACACTCATTGCTTCTTAATGCCACTGTATCATTTTAAGTGATAAGCATTTGCTGTTTTCAGATTTTGAGGAGCTAGTCTGATCGGCATATAGGCATTGTAGTCCTGGTAGTGGTCACGGACAGACACTATTCTGATAACACGTGTGTATTTTGAATTGACATTCAAAACTTTTGGGATGCAGTATATTCACCTAACAGTTGACCTCCAACTATGTTTGCATGCCTTATCCAGTGGAATGATCCTCAGTGCTGGAAGACTCTATACTTCCCCTGGTATGATACCGACTCTCATGAATTTCCTGGGCTTCTGGTGTGGAATTTCTCATATTCATATTTTTTTGTATCACTAGCATTTTAAATGGGAGAGCATGGATCTATGGGTAGAATGTCTAATCACTACCATATTGCTCGAGAGATTCTACTGCAAAAAAGCCAAGACATACCAGGCATGACCGAGTACTTAGAGAGAGCTTGATAATACCCAACTGCGAGGCTAAGGGTTAACTGTCTCATTAAACCTACGCCATTGGCCATCATGTTCTTGTATATAGAATGGAATGATGACTTCTTCCTCCAGCAGTGCTGGATGCTGCCATATTTCTTTGTAGCAAGTCACCACAGTTATGCCTGCTACCTCAACTGGTATGTGCAGTAGACAAAAAACCGTTTGTAGGCACACAGATGGTGGGGCTGCAGTACCAGAAGACCAGTTTGGTGAACAGACCTATATCAAACGAGGGAAGGGTGCTGAAGGTATGAAGAGGATTATAAACTCTGAGAAAGTGGCTGTATGAATTAAGAGTTTCAGCGTATGCATCCGCCTTGTCAGTGTTGTAGAAAATATGTATCATGAAGATGGGGAAGAGAACAATTGTAGTGGACACGACAAGAAAAAGCACAAGAAGGAAGGAGAAGGAACGAAAGTATTAGATGAGGATGATTGCCAAGTGTATGCCTCCCTTCGATGAGTAGCATCAAGGTCTGAGCAATATCAAGAATGGTCAGGCACCACCCAACACAGTTAGCATACCAGATGCTCTGGCTATTGGGAGTAAGCAGATCAAACAATTTTCTGCTTCCTTGAGCAGTGGCTTCCACAGAACAGTAAAAATGAAGGTTCAGTCAATGGATATCGAAAAAGGCAGAAAGTGAGACACTATTCATTTGGTTGCTGGCCGTTGGTCAGCAGTGCAACCAGGAAGTATCTAATATCTTACAATCTGAACTGAGTCCAGGAGGAAGGGGACAAACGCTGTGCTATCAAGAGTCTTGAAGTTTCTGTCATAATTCCACGTGTTTCAGATAGTCCTGGTTGATGCTGGACAGCTGCTGTTACACAAACACCTCCTTCCATGTTGCGAAGCCCTTCCTTATACTGACACAAACAACATTTTACTAAAAAACACCCTGTGTGGCTACACTCTTCCTCACAACATCCACATTGTCAATAAGCATGACTGAATGGTTACCTGTGCTGAGGCAGACATTACCATTTGCAGCTACACGATGAAGACTGCAGCAGATGGTGACAGACCATTTGCATCCTCAGTGATGGGAGTCACAGTACAGATTCAAATGGAAAGTGGAATGGTGATGTCGTGGACATCAATAAAACCATTCGGCATTTAGTCCTAAGAAAGTGCAGTCATCCTTTGAGTCCATGTATTAGCAGGTTATGGTATAGTGGCATACCCCTTTGGAAAAGGAAAGATTTTTGCATTCAGGCACCTGGAGTTAGACATGCCAGCCCTTGATGAAGTGCTTGGATAGCCCGGTGCTGCCTATGACCAACTCGAAAGACTGCAGGCAGCTTTTTTTCTACCACTCTATGGGCAGGAAATTTGTACAACAATGAATGCTGCTCTTGCCCGTTTCTTCCTAACCTGGTGAAAACACCACCGTTGAAGAAACTTCCACCAACTTATGCCAGCCTACATATGTAACTCATTCGGTGACATGATCAAAAAAGATTTTAAACGACTGTTAAAGATTGGCACCAAAGACATTCACTTTCTTTTTTAACAGGAAACGTAATACTTAGTTTGAAGGTTATTTTCTGGGAGATATTCTGAATGCAACCATGCCATTTGAACACAAGCTCCCTTTCATTATGATCCAAGTAACTGTGAGTCCTCAAACTCCTCTGGTGCCCACAGGAGCTCAGCTGACAAAATTTTCTCATCTACGTATGGGAATTCCGTAATTTTCCATGTGGTATCATTTCTAGATCTACCCAGTCTTCTGACTCCTAACATTCTCCTTAACTTAAACTTTATACTAAAATCAACAAAATTTTTAAAATATAGTTTTATCATTATTGTGAATGATCTTACTTTCTTAAGCAATTTCAGTTTATTTGATTTCCAAATTGTTTCATTAGCCTTGTTTTCCTACTTCACTGAATTCAGACTAGGGAATGTGCACTGTATATATATATATATATATATATATATATATATATATATATATATATATATATATATATATATATATATATATGTAAAAAATCAAGACTATTCCATAATAATATTGTAGTAATTTATAGATGTCTTGTGAAAATAGTGTTTATATCTCATCTGTTAACTTTAGAATGGTTAATATACTACAAGTTATGGCAGTGACAACTAAAGCACAACAGACCTATACCGTCACTGTGCTCGCTATCACGAATATTATCTCAAATCAAAATGCGTATATGAGTATACCGGCTTTTGTGTTAATATATATGCTCAAATAATCTTGCATCAGTTACTTTGTCACATGAATATTATTACTCAAGGTTAGAATAAATAAAATCGTGCACACTGGTAACTTTCATTAAATAATACATTTATGGCATGACATATCACTGTTAGACGCTTCGAATATTACCAAATGTTTCATCTTTTCTCATAAGTAAACCAGCTATCATTCCTGCCTGATTAAAAAACTCATTAATAAGTCACCAAATCCCGCAACCATGAACCAACTTTGAGCTGGCAAAGTTTTGGAATGGAGAGCCATCTTATCTTCATCCACCGGCAATCCCTCGATGAGAGAAGTTTGAACTGATATTGTAGTTGTATGTTTTCCTACATTATTAACGGAGTTCAAGATTTTAATCAGGGGGATTTGGGTGATATAAACACACCAATCCTTACGGAGGTCATCCTTTCTAAACTATTATCTTTATAACGAAAGTAAAGGGTTGCAGGTACTTCATCACCATATGAAAATACTTCATGCATTTACCCTGAAACATGTCATACTATATGCCTGCTATTATTACCAGCTTAAGGAAAGTCTTATTTCCATTACGAAAGCTAAGACTTGAACATAAATGATCATTATGTTTATCATTTCTCACTCATGATTAACAAAATGACTGAATACGTTAAAATATTAATAACTTTTGATCATACTTAGAGAATTATGTCACCTTTCAAGTAAAGAGAGAGAGCATCAAATGACTACATAAGGACCTGAAAGTAAACGTATTCTTGCGGATGTTACCTGGAATTGCTGTTTGTTAATTTCTTGATATGCGGACCTTGCATCAGTTTGGAAGAGACAGAGTTTACTAAGTGATAAAGAATATAAAATGTTACCTTAAGGTGCAAGTAAACCAGTTATTGATAACACTGGTGCCCTTGTCTATATTGCCAATAATTTGCATATTAATAATGTGTGGAAAAGAATGTATTTTTCTGATCGACAGTTTATCATTATTAGTAACTCTCTCGAATAATTTTATATACTAATATATATATATATATATATATATATATATATATATATATATATATATATATATATATATATATATATATATATATATATATATGCAGATTTTTATACTCAATTAGTCACCTGAAAAGTATAGAGTGCTTTGTAAGTGAATCATAATCTGCTAAAGGTGAGATATTTTCAAACATGATAACAGGGCCATTGAAGTTGGTTTTAGATAATAAAAATCAAATTAAAGCAAGGATTAGAAGAAAGTAAATGAGTAAATAATGTACTACCTTACTTGGAAATATTTATAGGAAAATTCAGTTTAAGGAAGTTTTTATTATAACCATCTTAAAATAAATTAGAAGCATTTGTCAAGACTTTTTGTCTTAGATCAAATTATTGGGAAAAATATGTCAAGTAGTTTGAGGAAGGAAAGTATTTTGAAAGTAATAGTTATGAATAGTTGTAAGAAAAGGCAACGAAAAATCATTAGAATCATAAAATGCGCAAAAATAAGCTCAAAACAAGAAAAACGTTACTAAAATATCTTATAGGCATGATAGATGGACGCGAAAAGCAAAAAGAAATGAAAGAATTAAAAAGTGGAAGGCGCTATGACGGCAAGACTTTCGGAAAGGGGAGAATTTCACAAGACGAGCATAGCTTCCGCGGTTTGTTTTTCTTATTTATTTGTTTTGTTTACGTTACTTTATTTTTTTTTCAGAGAAGGCAGCCTCAGATCGTGATTAGTGCAGAAAGTGTTTACCGGAATGTTGCTGTCCAGAATCGGGTAAAGGAGAAAAAGGAACTCAGCCGAATGATTCAAAACCATTTTGGAGATTAGAGGCAAGTGTTTGCTGATTCAAGATGCAAACACCACGAGAAGCGCCAAATAAAAAAAAAAGGAGGCCTGCCTGAGAGTGAGAAGTCAAGAGGATCAGGGGCAACAACAAGATAGTATACAGTCAGAATTTGACCTCACTAAAAAAAAAAGTAAGTGAAAAATTTGTGTCTTCTCGACGAATTTTACTTCCAGCACCTAATAACTTGAGGGAGCAAAGTGAAACAATAAGGTTCAGACTTAATTTCTATGTTGATAGACTAATGCAAGTTTCAAAGATGCTAGCTTTACCACTTTAATATTTGATCAGACACACAGAGAGTTATTTAAGATAAAAAGTGAAATCCTTATTGCTTTGGTGGAAACTTCCAATAACAATTTGTAATGTTAAGAAGGAGTAGTTGCTGTGTCAGGGTTTCTGATTTAATTCTATCACTTCTTTATTATACTAATCTTTAATATATCACTTACTGAAAGTATGTCTGTTATAGTATAGTTAACCAAAGACAAAAATTCTTTAATACGTTGAATGGCACGTAGCTGCATCATTATATACAGTTCATAATCATTCTATCGATGTACGACTTGAACACAAATAACATCTCGATATACGCTCCAGTCAACGTCTGTGGACTGAAATGACGTCAGAAACTGTTCAAGGAAGGCCAGACGATCTACTACTTAAGATTCTTCCTATAATATTTCTTGCTTAGTTTACTTCCTTGGCAACCCCTACCCAGACAGCCCTTCTTTGAAAGGTCTCATTAAACTTTCTAAAAATTCCTTCGGGTTTTACAAACTTGTCACTTATTTGGAAATGAGATTGTTTCATAAGTTACTAAACATTAGAATGAAAAAATGAAAAACGATTTGTAAAGTTTGACCTGCCAGCCCTTCGGCGACATAAAAATCCCATAGCTCATCTGTTTGAAATACTTGAACATTTGAAGAGTAAAAACCTGATTAGACTTTAAAGATACTCAAAGGATGTTTGTATTAAATACGAGGAGATAAAGGGAAAAGAACTTAATGTCAATGTAATCCTAGAGTAAAGGAAATGGATCCATCGATTTGAGTCAATTTTTGTGATGAAAATGATTGAGGCTTTAAATACTTAAATATTTAACGCCCAATATAAACAAACCAATGAAACCGCCATTCATTGATATTTTACTTTACATCTCATTAAATACTAAGGCTAAGCAAGCTAGATAACAGATTTTTATACTGAATATTCTGTCACTAGTAAGAGGTAAAGCTGATGAAAGACAGCATCAAAACAAAGCTCTCTCTCTATTCTTTGCCAGAGTTTTCTACATTTCAAAAACGAAATGAAAGGCAGGGAAATCTTAAATTTAAATGTGTCTCTTCTAATAAACGAGATGCAATCTTTTCTAGACAAATAGAATAAAAAATAATGATAATGATTAAACCTGACCTTTGAAGAATACTCGACAATGAATTCGGAGAGGCGAACTGATGTAAGTGACCTCAGCTGTGGAGATTATTGTTTGTGACAAGTCAAAGGTCCCGTCACACCTGAACGATTTCCCCTTGTCTCTCATTTCCGCTGGCGGATGGCCTTCACTGTCAAGCTGGACGTTTCCCATTACGCAGAAATTTATGTCACTCTACACAAACAACGGGGACCGTTTTAAATGTCGGTGAAACCGTGTTGTGAATTATTGGTCCAAGAAATCTGGTCCTTGAGTGACAGGCCCTCAACTCAGCATCATAGCTAGGGCCACGACTTTGGAAATGAGTTTCATTAGCTTACACGATGAAATGTACAAAAACACGAGAAAGCGGTAATAAATAACTGATTTACTAAACCAACTATAGGTTTTGGTGAAACGATGGTTTTGATTTTTCATGCGTGACAGATTTCCCTAGATGGTGCTGTTTACAGTCGTGAAATTACGCACGCTGTAAAATAATGTTCACTCTAAGTAATATCATGGTGCTAGAAAATTTTTAGTAACATTATTCTGTGTACCTGATAAAAAAACGAAAGTCTCGTAATTAAGAGATCAGTAGGAAAATGAAACCATGAAACGATAATATTATCACAACTGATCTTACTTACAGGTTGTTACATTTAGCTTTCTTGGAATGGAGTATCTCTTTAAAAGCAAGGGAAAGGAGACAATTGCTTATTAATCTTAGGACCTAGTCATAGGTGCATAAATACTGGATATTTAACGAGGGAGAGAGAGAGAATAATCGAACGTTGTATTTATGACAAAATGATAAACGTGCGATAGATACATTGCCATTTTTTGGTGCACATTTTCCAGCCTATTGCTGCCCGGTGTGGAATGTCTGACATTCAAGTAAAATGTAATAAATCTGTGCGGAGATCCTTCTCAACAGTCACAGCACAATTGGCTAAAATCCAGTCTTTTTAAAGAGGATTTGTATTTCTTGGCAAGGATCAATAACATTGGCATGCTTCTAGAATGAGAACGTTATCGTCTTCAATAGGAGAAACCTGTCAAAGGAACTAAAGTTTTCACGGTCATGTCTTCAAGTGTTGGAAAATTATTCTTGGGAAGTGCAACATTTTCAAATATTACTAGTGTCACTGCGGTATCGAATCAGCTGAATGCATTTGTTAAGGAAGACGCCTAAGCATAGGTTACAGGTAAACTAATCATAAGCACCCGTCGATCAATAAAGGTCTCCAAAGACAGGTGGATTCATTACTTAATAAATTATTCGACAGACAGAGCTCCCAATTAGCAATTAGTGAGTATTACTCATGTCCTTTTAAATAACGACAACGACTAGCTTCTCATGGATAATATTGTTTCATCTAGAAAGAAGCTCGTACTTTACTTTTTGCAGAGTTCATTAGCAAGGAAGGTCAGATGCAAACAATTTTGATCGCCACCGTCCTGTAATTTGTTGATGCTTATATTACTATCTCACAACGGAATTTTCAGTGGGTATGTTTAAAATTGTAATTCTGGTATTATGTAACGACTTCACATTGCATCAGTTCCTGATCTGCTTGTTACCTACATATTCAAATTGTATTTACTTTTCATTCACGGTTTCTCCAAATTTTACATGTTGTGGTAAGGGCATTAAGTTTTAAAAACAGCAGTTAAACATTTTTAGATTAGGTGGCTTCCCTTTTATAATAAAACTGTTTGGGCAGTCTGACAGCATACAGAATGAAGGTAAACTAAAAAAGTAAATTTTTGACCAACACATGACAGTGATTAGGGGAGATTTTAGTCATTATTTGTCAAATTGCTGGTTGTAAGTAACCCATCTCAAGAGGTCCAGCAATACTGGATTATTGTTAAAAGCCAAATTTACTGAATACGGACGGGCGACCTTAGTGTTAAAAATAAGTCATGTGTTTTCGTGAGGCATATTTTTCTACAAAGGTATGCTCCAAATTTGTATTTAACACAACCAACTTCCAAGCACAAAACAGAAACCAAATAACCTCGGCTAGAACCATGGTAATGCAAGAACGCTGGATCGTACGTCAAGGACGCAGCTCTCCCGCCCCTATTTCACTGAACAGCTTGTGGACTCTCCCCAGTAGTCTACCCAAGACTGCATTCTAAAATCAGTTTTAGGCAGGGCTTCCACCGAAACATTTTCAATACAATCCTAAGAGTACGTCTCAAATATGAAAAAGGTTTGGTAGTTGTAAACCTACCATAACTCCCACAGTTGGCTACATTAATTTGCTACAACCCATAAGCAGCCCATATATGTATTTGTTTATGGAGAAAAATTTCTTAAGACTCTAAGCCCTTTAAAACAATTTGTCACTAATTTATATTTGCATACTCTCAGAAATTAAGCAACGGATACCCCCATTATATCTAGTTAACTTTACCCTGGTTATTAATTTTTCTTAAGGAAGAGTTGACCAAATGGCTTTTGGGTTAATCCAGAGATATCAGTGACTCATCCACTCACCCATTAAGAGGAATTTATGCTTTACGCATTCCTGTTGAATGTGGGTTCTGTGCTAAAAATCGAAATCAGCTTATCTCCACCATGAGTGCTAAGTTGTAACATGACTCATTTAATGAGGAACAATTTAGTAGAGATCCGGCTTTTACAAAATATAATTCCAAGATAAGAGTGTACCATATTTATGACGTTCTACTAAGAGTTTTGGATAATTTATTCGGGCAAATTCTCTCTTCAGACCAACGAATAACAAGGAGGCAGGAGGAACAGGTGATATAAGGCATCCCTGTATTACTGAGTCACCAACTTTGAAACATGACTTAGGTACAGAATGAGGACAGGCTCGATAACTTTGATGTTGATGTTATTTTAACTAGATGATAATTTCATGGGTCAAAATGCATTACTTGTTTTTATAACAATATTTAATGCACTAGAAGTAGGAGTCCATGAAGGAACTGATCAGGTATGCATGTATTAAATAAAACAAAGTATCAATAATATAATGGCAAAGATGAGCACTGCACTGTGAAAATCAAAGAAGCCAGGCAACCTATCATTAGATAGTATATTTATATCATCATTGACATTAGCTGGCATGGTTTGATCTGTAATGGAAAACCGAAGTAACTGTCCACAACGTTGCAAAATCCAGTTTCTTTCCTCTTACCCTTGTGGGATGGTTTGTTGACCTCATGACTTAGAGACTGAATGTCTTTTCATAGGTATGGGCACTGGCCCAATTTTCTAAATGATGTAATTGGTTTTCGCAGAGCTACTATGCATAAAAGGGAATAATATATATATATATATATATATATATATATATATATATATATATATTTTTATAAATATTACTGCTGTTCGCCCTCGATGTAGTTAGGTGTAGTGAATATTGGGCCAATTGACTCGACAGAGAACATCTCTGCCCGCCGGTAGGGTAGGCAATTTAAAATAACAATCACCGCCTTAGACAAATGGCGCCGCATAGGCTGGAAAGTTTGTAAACAAAATATGTTAGGGCATTAGGGACCTAAGCCTCAGAGAGGTTTACGCTCAATGACTTAGTTATGGTGGCCCTTAAGCTTTATTCTATGCATTCGACGATGCCTTTGTCAAGGTCGGATTGCCCGGGCGGTATAGGTCCTCCTCTGGAAGAACGGGCGAGGTCGGGCGGGCCAGTGAGAGATCCCAGCGGTCACGGAACCAGGTGACGCCTTCGCGCGTTCCAACGATATTCTTTATTCTTTATTTACTTTCTCTCCTACGTCTATCTTAATTAGTGAATTGGGAAGACTGCCAGAATACGACTCCTGAGGTCCCTCGTTTGCAGCAGCTAATCGACGTTCATTGTAAGTCCGATTCTTGTTGAAGCTTCACGATTGACTAGTACTTTTCTGTATTTCACATTTTTCTTTGTTTTCTTCCTTCAGCCACCACTTAGGGTATATGTGTTTACGAAGTCTAGATTAAGTCAAATTATTTTATTGTTAGTTTTCAACCCCATTATTCCAGTAAAATACCTAGGGATTTAGGTAAGCAAAATCAGGTTAAATCTCGATGCTTTTGTATGCCTCGCGTCCGAATGTTTGGAAGAACCATTGCGTTTAAAATCAAATTCATCTCAACTATTCTTTGTTAAGGTTAATAACCCTTAACTGGCGACCTTTGGCCAATTAACGTCTGTCTTTGAGGTTAACTTTTGGCTTCAGTGACAGGTTACGTAATCTGGTTTTTGCAGGGCCGTAAATTTACGTAAATTGAATAATTACATGATCAACCAAGACCTCACACGTAACATTGGCGACCTTAGAATCTAAAGTACATTTTAGAGAAAGAATCTGGAGAAAAGGAAATTAAAATTGTTATTAATTCCAAAAAATAAAAGTCAGATATCGAACTCCATTTCATTCTTCCAAACAAGGAACGAGGCATGTTTGGCTAAGCAGTAAAGAGAATAGTTATACAACAAGTGTAGCAGAATTAGCGTAGGAAAGGGTGCGTCGAGAGCAGAGTCATAATTTATAACGTTTAAGACAAGGACATTGTACCGCGGTTCGGATTGTGAGTCAAGTCGTTCAAGTAACGAATTCAAAGGCCGAGAATCGCGGAGCCCAGCTCATGTACACAAAGTAATTTAGAAATCGCGTCGGAAATTCCGATCGTTATTGTTTGCATGTAGCGGAATCATTCAAAAACCGTGTCAGTGAAGTAGCAAACGAACTGAAATAGTAATTTTACAATAAAGGTACCGTTAACAACGTAAATTTACGCAGGCAAGCCAGCATCTCTCTTTTCATTCTTTTGTTTAATCTCCGGGTGAGGAATACGATAACAAAAGACACAAAGTTGTTTGGTAATTTAGTTTTCCATCCGTAACGTAAAACGCTATGCATGATTGGTATATTTAAAGTAAAATCTGGATACCTGCATTTGTTTCGTGCGTTATTTTGAATTTGGTGCTAAAAGGAAATACCCGCCATCTTGGATTCCTCTGCCGTGTTCGCGCGATTGTTTTGAAATTGTTCGAACTGTTTGTGAGAGAACGGCCATTTTGGGGTTTCTTCGCCGGCCGAGGCTGTTTGAAATTTAGGCCTAACGGGACCTTGGCCGCCATCTCAACGACCTTGTTATTGTGACGTCGACTCTGCTCCCCGCCACTCTTGGGGCATATATTTTTTTTGCTTTTCGTAGCGAACCCACCTCCTAATATCTTAGCTAAAAAACCAAAAGATAATTTAGGCAGGGAAAGTTAGGCCTTAGTTAGGAGTAATAACAAGTTCTATACGAATACCTACTATAAAAATAATATAAAGAAAATTTAAAATTTTTACGATAAACTTTTGTGACGTCGGCTCCCGGGAAAATTAAGATAATAAAGTAATCCCTAAGGAAGCCAAGATGACGCATCTATATCATTTTATTAAGATCCATGCCATTGTGCATGTATAAAATCTTTGTTTACATGTTCTCAAGCAGCAAGAAATTCGCTGATTGAAAATCTCTCTCTCTCTCTCTCTCTCTCTCTCTCTCTCTCTCTCTCTCTCTCTCTCTCTCTCTCGTCATTCAAGTAAGCATTCCTAACCTAAGTGTACGTGACCCTCTTCAAAGAAAGAACGGCTGACACTAGGCTAATTAATTCGAATACAATAAGCCAAATAAAAAAAACACCTCTGTCCCACAATAGATGAGGACAAGTTAAGAGTAATTACGATACAGTGATAAACTGTCGGTCACGAGTGAGGCCTGCTATCCAGACCGAAGCAAACAGTAGTTTTCACCCTCTGAAAAAAGAAGGGGCCAGTACTGGGACCAGCCACTCACGAGGATCTTTAAGAAAAAAAAAAAAAAAAAAACCCAAATTCACTTTATTCCACAGTGCCAATAATTTGCCGCACTCATCACTTGAATAGCTTACTTTCTATCTCTCTCTCTCTCTCTCTTTTACCTTCCCTTTCTCTCTCATTCGATTGTTGCACTCTGCAGGGGTGTAGAGTGCCTTTCCTCCCATATAGCCTAGTTGGACTCCAGCAGAGGGTCCCTAAAACACATTGCACCATAAGTGCCACCAAGCAAGAATCCAGAAAAATAAATAAAACAAAACCAAAAGGGAACACAGAAGAGAAAGTTCTTCTGAACTTAACCTGCACCAGTGCCTAGGGATACTGAGTGCCACCAGTGTGACCTGTACACGGCACACCCAAACTACAGTGCCACCTTTTGAAAGGGTGCCACTTCATTGAAGACACTTCCTGCTGCCCAAGTACGCCCACTCGACCCGGTTAGACGCCCTTTCCCACCAGAACCATGGCAGCAGAGCATTATAAAACTTTCCTGGGGCTGGGGACGGCGGCAGGTCTCACCTCGCTCCGGAACTTACTACCTGGGTTAAGGAGCAAGTGGACGACTTGGCCAAGCGGGAGAAGGAAGAAAGACTCGAGCAGAGGAAGTATGAAGCCGAGCAGAGGAAGTATGAAGAAGAACGAAGGGTGTATGACGCCGAGCAAAGGCAATATGAAGAAGAAAGAGAAGAAAAGAAGGAGACAGCATGAGTTAGCCTGCAAGGAAACTGAGTTAGCCCTAAAGGAGAAGGAGCTCGAGCTTGAGAGAGCGAAAATGGAGAATGCCAAGCTATGGCTAGCCATCAAGCCTCCAGTTCTACACCTGCTGCATCAAACGCCCAATTTCGAGCATCAATTCCCTAGTCCCCAAGTGGACTGAGGATTTGAGGTAGAAGCATGGCTGGAGGAGATCGAGGCTCTTTTCGATAACTACAGCACCACGGAGACGGGAGAGCCTTAATACTAGCCAAGCATATGGAGGAAAAAGCCAAGGCAGCGCCGCTCACTGGAGAAGAGCCAGAGAGGCAACATGGCGGAAGTTCGTAGAGTCATTACAAAGGCCTACGAAATAACCCCAGAAAATGGAGACAACGGTTCCGAGGTCTTGCCAAGGAAGTCGGCTGGTCTTGGACGGAATGGGCATGTCACAAACCCAGTCCGCACGCGCCTGGTTCGACTCCTTGGCCTGCACGACGCTTGAGGATCTTTTCAATCGGACCATGCTAGAAGACCTTTTCCAATGTGTGCCAGGGCCCCTTGCAGTATATCTTAACGATAAACAGCCCTCCACACTTATGGAAGCTTGTCGCATGGCTGATTCATGGAAACCTTCAATCAGTCGCATAGCACCTCTCAGAAGCGTAATCATCCTCCGGCCTACCTCTCGAACTCCACTCGCCCGAAGAATGGACTGCCTAGCAAGACCCTGTGCAACTATTGCAAGAAGGGGGCCACGCTGAAGCTGAGTGCCGATACAAACTCGGCACTAATAAGCAGCCTAACCCTACCAGCCAGAACTCCGCTCCCGATTCATCCGCTCAGCCCTCTCCTCCAACAGTTACTGCAGGCCACCGAGCCCATCCAAAGGCCCGTGCAGATCCTGTGGGGCTGCTAGCCACTACAATGCTGGATCTCCGGCCTGTCCACATCATGTCCCCACCACCAAATTTGTCAACCTAATCAGCACTTCATTTTCTGCTGCTGGTCCGCACTGGATCCTTTACCCCGAGAGACTGGAAACCCAGTTCATCTCGGTGGCCCCTCTTCAGAGCACTAGCCTGCCAGTGACCCTTCCGGTCACAGTAGACACTGTGGCAGACATTAGCCTGATCACTAGGGCCCAAGTGCCAGCCAGTGCCATGGTTGATGAAGAAACGCGGTGGGAAATGAAGTGGATAGAGGGCCACACCATCACCGTTCCACTGTCCAACTCCAGGTTATGACACCTTGGGGCACGATACCCCACCGCCTTGGCGTGGTAGGTGGAATTCGGCCCGGAGTGGTCTTCTTGTTGGGTCGGGATCTTCTCTGGGAAGCCGTTACCAACGCCACTTCGCAGCCGCATTACCTCCTCCACAGAGGCCATGTAAACCTCTCAACCATGACAAACCTCCACCTTCCGCCCACCAAAGGGGTCCGCGGAAGGGCATAAACAAATTATTTTCAGGCCCAGCCCTCTCCAATCGCGAAGGGCTGGCCCACCAAGAGGTCCTCCTCCGAAAGAGAGATTCAGGAGGAGCAGTACCGCTGCAGGACGTGCAAGCGGGCAGACCACTCCACAAATTGGGAGGGCTGCCCAAGCAAGGAAACGCCCAGCGGACGCCCCGAACAAAACTCTAGAGAGGCTACGATCTCCCGCTGGGGCAGGAATCTCTGCCGCAGCCAACCACAAGTCGTCCGCGAGGTAGTGCACCTCCGGACCCCTTTGTCAGGCATGCCTGACCCTCAACTGCTGCCAGTGCCACTTGCGAGCACTGAGCAGTGCCAGACTCCGTCCCGCCACGGACGTTGAGCTACCAATGGAAAAGGCCCTATGCCGGGTCTAAATCATGAGGCGAATCCTCCTCCGGAGATTTAGGATTCCCCATGCAGTTGATCATCGCGACTGGAGAGCCTCAGCACCCGAAACTTCTTCTTTGCAGATTCTTCTTTGCAATTTGACTCAGGATGAACCCTGGAGGATCGAAATGGTACCCCTCCCTTGGAAGACCAGGAACTGGCATCCTCGGACGCAGAAGTCGAG
>NC_089795.1:54416984-54461984 GCF_040412425.1 Macrobrachium rosenbergii
ACAGGTCTCATTTACGATATAAATGAAGGTGTTTGGAGAAGAAGACCCAACGATGAAATAAGAGACTTGGCCAGACAACCTCTAATAAGTGGCTGTAACAGATCGCAGAGGATACGTTGGGCAGAACATGTGGCTGGAATGGAAGAGGACAGAATGCCTACAGTGGTTATGGTAGGATCAATAGAAGGGGGAAGACCAGTGGGGAGATCGAAGAGGAGATGGAAAGATAATGTGTTAAGAGATCTAAGAGAATTGGGAGTGGAGGATCCTTAGAATGACTGGAGAGATGCAGCACTCAACAGGGGAAAGTGGAGAGGTCTGGTGCAAGCGGCCATGGGTCATCAAGAGGCCCGACAGCCAACGGAGTGAGGGAGTGAGTATGTGTGTGTGTATATGTATATATATATATATATATATATATATATATATATATATATATATACTATATATATATATATATATATGTGTGTGTTTATATATATATATATATATATATATATTATATATATGTATGTATGTATAGACTGAGTATATATAGTAAAAGGAAACCTTGGACTGAGAGATCTTTCGCCTTTACTGTGTAGAGGAAAATTTTTCACTCCTTGGTTTCCTTTTCCTCATGGCAACACATCGTTGTAATTCTAGTGATAAAGATAGACACACACACACACACATATATATATATGTGTGTGTGTGCAATGTCTCCCTACTGTAATAACAATCTCTGTGTATGTTGTAAGAGGAAAGAGCTCGATACATATGATCTTCAAAGCAGTTAAGAGGAGTTTTGTTGGCAGAGGGTATGTTGCCAATAAATATTGTTATCTCATAAAGAAAACTGATTTGGATTATTGGAAAGTTGTAAATCTACTGTATAAACGAGACAGAGGTACGGTCCTTAAAGTCTATTCAGCTTTCACATTTCTTTTGAAATAAATTAGCAATTTTTATGCGTACCTTGTCTTATATCTACAGCCATATTAAAGTTTTCTCTTATTGAGCTGGACTTGACTATATTTCTTTCCAAAGTGCTCCTAGGAAAGCCATTTAATTTCTGTCTTTTCCGCTCATATTCATGATTATTATCTCCACCATGGTCCAAATATGCACCGTTTTCTCGTACATTTTTTGTGTGTTCAGTTCTCTTTTCCAGGAATAGAAGAGTTTGACCAACATAAAGCTTGTCACTTAAATTGCTTGGGATATAATAAACACATCCTTTGAAAGTTTCAGGAATCATTTAAATGTGATTTTTGTTTCACTTTTATTGTCTTTGAATGCTGCTTAAACCTGGAAATTTTCCTCCAGGTAGGGAATATTTTTAAATTTGTAATTTCGACCTTCCATAGCTATGCATTTGTCCGTACGTAATGTACTCATACCCTCGCATATATGCATACACGAACACATAAACATATATACATGTGTGTGTATTTATATACACATATATATATATATGTGTGTGTGTGTGTTTGTATATATATATGCATGTGTTTGCATGTGTGTATCTTGGGTATGCTTGTTTATTTGTTCGTATGTAATCCACTTACACCCTGATATGATATATATATATATATATATATATATATATATATATATATATATATATATATATATATATATATATATACACACACATACTGTAGATACATACATATACACACACATATATATATATATATATACTGTATAAGTATATATATGTATATATATACATACATATACACATACATATAAATACAGGCTTATCTGCAACACTGCCGTGGGTATCCACCAGAGAGGAAAGTAGTACTACACGGGAACAGTGTTCACCTGGCCTCTTTTCTTAAAAACAGTATAGTATCCCTTCCTCTAGCAAATTCCTTAAACGTGACATTTAAGGCCTTCCCTGTTTCTGTCCTTCCCACAATCCTTCAATTTTCCACCTGCACAAATCTATCACTCCCTCATCTATTGGGCACCTCGCCCTGATTTCCCCTTTTCTGTCCCATCTGTCAGCTGATTTTCCCCTGATTTCTAAGGCTAGTTGGGCAGGAGTCATCCATCCATCTCACATATCTGATTCTCAAATTCACCAGACAAGAGCCATGTTTGCCCCATCTCTTCTTTTCTCGCGACTCGGGATAACCTGACCATTCTGACCTAAAGTGACATCTTCCCCTTGTTTCTGATCCCATGTCATGACAACTGCCGTCGGAATTCTGGATGGGGCATCTATTTACTTAAACCCAACAATTTTAAACTCTAGCAACCTCTCTTTCCAACAATTTTGTCATGCAGTTAAGTCCCTCTTTTCAGACAGCTCACGCAGAGGGCGATAACCTGTCAACAACTGGATATTTTGCCTTGAGAGGAAGTATCAGTACCTTTCCAAAACCTACAGTATTGCAACAGCTTATCAATCAGAAGTACTGTAATTCTTTTCAGCCCGTATTAGTGCTTGAAGTGCATAATAAACAGGCCTTTCTCCCGTTTCATCATCAAATTGCGATATAACACACCCATTGGCAAAATTGCTGGCATTCGTAATTACTAAAAAGGTCCAGTCAAAATGAGGATGCATCAACATTGCATCACTTGACAGAGTCGTTTTCAAATGATTAAAAGCCAGTAATTATTCTACATGCCCCCGTTCAATCGCCTTTTCTCTCACGCCTTTTCTTGTCCAGTAGTTACCTGGATTAACAATGCGCTCAAAATGTTGCTTTTCTTACAATAAAAAGGTTTATATCACAGCATACTTGCATAAAAAACATTTAAACAGAAATTCATGCAGATGAAATTCATGCATTCATCTCGAGCACTTCCTTATCTCGGTACTACGACTGCCATCAAATTAATTATTCAAATGAGTAGCAGGCATTCTATGCAAATGAAAATTCTTCAAATGTAGTGGTGTTGCATGCTATGATTCACACGTGCATTTTTCAGTTTTAATGAGCTACTTTGAGCACTGGCTTTGAAGAATGGAAATGGTAGATTCATTATATATTTACGAAGTTTTTTACTTTTTTTATAATGAAAATATAACTGGAAATTATATTTAGTTTCTTCATATTTCATATGGTGAAGAGTCTTGTGTCATACACACGCACATATAATGTATATATACGCATATATATATATATGCAACATGAGAAAAAAGTTATAATATTTTAGTGTAGCAATATAATGATGATGGTGAAGTAAGAAATTTTAATGAGAAACGATTTTTAAAAATTAATCGTTTCCTTTTTTGACTCATTAACACGTGCAAGTGACCAATGAAAAATATGTCAGGTAAAGACTGGGCTTATATTTTTTTTTATACCACAAAGTACGCCTAAATTTTATTTGTCACCGGGTGGGGCAAATGCAATATCCTGGAGAAAAAGAGTTTATCCTTTAGTCTCCCTAAAAGTAAAAAAAATACAAGAGTGAATTGGGTCATTTGCATACTGAAGAGCAGGGCAAAATGATCAATAGATGTGTGTGTGTGTGCGTGAGAGAGAGAGAGTATTTGAATGTTTTTATAAACCTGGCTGATACATTCAGCCACGTTTACTGTTTATCCATGAGACAATCAGAAGCATTAAAGCACTTGTACAGCAAATATACAAATTAATATGCACGAGATGAATGATCCAACGTAGGCTTTTTTTCCTTCAGTTAATATGACTCGGTGGGAGACTAAGATAGAAGGCCGAGGAAATTGGGCCATTATTTGCGCGAGAGCTCAATAAAGTGTGTAATTACAGAAGATAGAAAAGTCCAAGAAAAGACGAGTCTCACGGCGTCATTCGTTTGTTCGTGACTTCAAGTGGGGGCTTCAGGAAAGGAAGCAGAAGAACCTCCAAGCCAGCAGATATTTATGAGGACGTATTAAAGGGCTACTGCTCAAGCAAAACAGCACAGCCTCCGTCGGTCCTGCTTCTGCTGGCGAGAAGGAGGAGGAGGAGGAGGAGGAGGAAAAGAAAGGGGATGGGAGGAGGACAGATGGAGGTTGAATTGCTGATGCCTCCTGGATTCTCACGAAAAAGGTCAGCACTGGGTGAAGAGAGCGAAGGAGGAGAGGAGTGGAAAAGGAAAGGAAAGGAGAAGGTAAAAAGGAAGAGGGAGACAATTTGACATTATTCTCTAGACCGAGGAACATGAATATTCAGTGTGACATTTTTTATCTCGACCTGTTATCGTCCGAAACGAAAGATGGACATTATTTTCCGTCAGCTGTCAAATGTGTTCTCGTCAGTTCCTTTGGTGTGTGTGTGCGTGTGTGCGTGCGTGTGTGTGTGTGACTCTGTCTTGGCGAGTTCGCGCCGGTGCGCAATGAATTTCACTCTGGGAGTTATGTATGAGTATGTTACTGTCACCCTTCTCAGTTCCTTTCTTTCTGGAAAGGAAAATATTCCAGATTCCTCGAGTCTTTGCTCAATGAAGGGTTCTTCCTACAGAGTCAAGGAAATTACTGCTGGGTTTTGTGATCTAGAGTACTTCAAGCGCTCTTAGGGCATTCATCATCATCGTTACCCTCTCTCTCTCTCTCTCTCTCTCTCTCTCTCTCTCTCTCTCTCTCTCTCTCTCTCTCTCTCTCTCTCTCATTTCTTAATGGAAGCTGGCAGCCTCTTCTTATCTTTTTTTTTTTTTTTGTAAAAATTATTTCTTTCAGTTTCCTGAATGCCGCCTATTTTTTTCTGGTCGTGTTTTGTAAACGAAGTTCAATAAAAACAAGTAAAAAATGCGCCGAAGTTTCTTCGGAGCAATCGAGTTTTTTTTGTACAGCGTGCAATGCTGTATGAAACTCTCAGCCGTGGCCCATGAAACTCAGCCGTCGCCTGTGTTGTTGGCACCTATAGCGGTGCCAAACGCACGATCGTTGCTAACTTTAACCTTAAATAAAATAAAACCACTAAGGGTAGAGGGCTGCAATTTGGTATGTTTGATGATTGGAGTGTGTATGATCAACATACCAATTTGCAGCCCTCTAACCTCAATAGTTTTTAAGATCTGAGGGCGAGTGTGGATGGACAGACAAATATCCATCTCAATAGTTTTCTTTTACAGAAAACCAAAAGCCCTTTAGAAGCATTATGTGAGAAAAATGATAAAATCCATAATGGCTGCGATTTTATGGCCATAATTCGAAAACCCATGACAGGTTTTTTTTTTTTTGGTCATTATGGACAAATATAACACATCACCTCTATTTATCCTCAAAGTCTCAGCTTGTCAGCCTAAATCCTGAGGTTGAGCCCTAATTGTAGTGTACTGGTATAGGAACTAAAAGACAGGCATCATCCACATTTTAAATCTCTAGTGAAATGAAGCGCCTACACGCGGTGTCCAGAACACAGGGTGCCAGAGATACTTTTTAATTTGCCGTCCATCTAAAATTCATGCTAGCGCCGCTAATTAGGACTGGCACTTTCAAAATAAAATTTTATCGATATTGTCAACGGTGTCCTGTACGCTTAACTAGCTCTTGTTGATAAGGTTCACCCACAATCATACTTCGGCGGTACCAAACATGGTTTCATACGTGAATTCTTGATATTTCATCAGTCAGCTGGTATACTGCAAATAGTAACTAACCACTTGAACAACTGGTTGTAAATTCCTTAACATCTCATGATTGATATCTTACCAGGGACGAATGTGTTAATATAGCCATAAATTCTGTACCCATATACAGTGCCTAAAAGACTTCAGTGCCTAAATATGTAATCTGATAATTATTTTGATTATTTACTGTTATCTCTAAATATATTAATCCCATAGCCTTTGGTTAAGTGAGTTTTGTTTGGCTGGCACCACCAATAATTCTATATGAGATATAGTTTCGCCAGCTGCCACGAGGACTACATCCTGTCGCCAGCAAATACTATTCTTGCTTGAAGCAATTTTAACATAGAATGTATAATTTAACATAAAATGTATAAAATATGTTGAATTCAAATGAAAGTAGATTGGATAATGACTTGCTTTGTTTAGCTCGAATTTCAGTGCCTCTAGATTTTAGATTCTTGCCACTGTGTTGACGGGTAAAATAAACCTCCCTATTAACAAGATCTTCGTTGGCCTGTTCAAGTAATTTCAGTGAGGATCCTCACTGGCAGTATTTCACACCAGAAACCTGGGCTTCTCCTGTACAGCATCACAAAAGCTGCAGCTTTGAATTTTTTGTATTGCAGAGCTAAGCTCGTCTAACGAGCTGAATTTCGCCACTCGTTACAGCTCAGTCGACATCTTCATGTGGAATGAAGAGTTAAAAACACTGACACCTGAACAGGGCATACGCGCCAATTTGTTATTAATGCACATGTGCTGTTCTTATCGACAGAATATGAAACATAACAGAAGACTTCTTTTGCAGGTGACTCTTTTTGTTTTAACAATATTAATCTTTCTTTCAGAGAAGTGTCAAAAGTAACTTTGGATGTGAAAGGCCTAATGATGAAGGAAAAGTCAACAGAAACTGCCCAAGAACAACATATAGCTAAGAATTTATATCCTTTCCTGGACTTCATTATCGACTGATTAATCATATTTCCACCCATTTTACCCACCCCATCTCTTGACAGTTTATGGGACACCTCAACTAATGGAAGGATTCAGTTTTTAGGCTTCAGAGAATGAGGTCACGGTGCCATCTCAGATATATAAGAGTATGCTGTTTCTCCATAGACAAACTCGGATGTAATTTTGATACTAGTCATTGTATTCAATAATTATGATTTTATTCACCAAGCATATAAGTCAACAATAAAAACATTTATTCATCACAGGCCAAGAATATGAAACGAATTACCACCAAGGGCAGAATGCCATTCCCAGGGGCGCTACAGAGTAGCTACTGGCTTGTCCTAAACGTCTAGACATGAGGTAAGTTGAACACTTTAGTTTTATACTGTTTGAGACCATCAGGGTAGAAATTGCTCAGGGAATATATGTTCAGTGAGGGTCAGCTTTCAATTTTAACTTTACAATTAAATAATGAAATTCCTTTGTTAAAATAACCATACGTTCGCGAAGATAAAGATAATGATGTCAGCAATCCTGAGCCTTCGGCATTCTGTAGCAAAAATAGAACATGCGAAAGTCACAATTGTACCTTAAGAATTTGTGTTGAAAAGTACTCAGTTGCACCAACTGAAAACATGAGCTTCTTCCCTTAACCTTCTTCTGTGTGTTTTCGAACCAAACAAAGTCATCAACTTTTGCATTATTAACTGATTGCATAAATTATGTTATTACACGGAACACTGTTCAGCAGTGAGTCGACTATCTTGAACTCATCCTGGCCTTTCTCGGCCTTTAACGCAACTCCACCGTTACGGCACCTGAGCAAACTTTTCCGAGACCACTAATGGAATGCATGACTAATTCCACCAACGCTTTAACTCTGTGTGTGTTCCTGTTTTCTTTGTATCATCTGAGAAGTGGTGTGCTTATTAATCAGTTACTGTCCAAAAAGTGAGGTTCAAGAACTTTCAATCAGAATGATTGTGAGAGATGAGCAAATCTGACAACTTTCTTTCCTGCACTAAGGTACAGTGACGAAAGTAAAATATTTCTTACAAAGGAAGTGCCCACCACATCTCAGAGCGTGCAAGTAAATTTCCAGTAAAGATGATTAGTTAAAAAGAAAAAGTTTCCGTTAGGAAAATGTTTTCCAAATCTCACTGCACCATTAAAGATTTATCGGTTAAACACAGTTATTTCCTCAATTGTTCACTGGTTAGAATCGTCGGGTTTGGAAAATGGTGAAAGGTCATTATTTCCATAGCAACTTAAGTAAGGCGGAACTCTTTAGGAGTCAAACGATGACAATTTTCGACAAATTTAACAGCTGTTTGTTTTTATCCGCACGCTGCCAGTGTAATAATGTAATAATTATCATTATGTAAATAGAGTAGAACAATAGCAGAATCTGTCCTTTCAAATCAGAATGACAAAGCTACTTCGTTTTACAGAAAAAAACAGTCAGTAAGAAACGGTAAAGTGACTGAAACCTGAATTATCTCTGCCAATTTATGTCCAAAATAGAGCTGTTGTTTCGCTCACAATGTAAGTCCCAGCAAACTATATTATTATTATTATTATTATTATTATTATTATTATTTATTATTATTATTATTGTCAAACAAGCAAGAACAGGTCCACGAGAGATACTGGCATGAGAAAAAGGAAAAGTGTGTACAAGAAAAATCTAAACATCAGACTTTTGTTACAAAAAAAAAAAAATACCTAGATGATAATAAACTAGTTGATGAAGTGACGATGCAATTAATTTTGTTAAAAGCCTTTGTGATTAAGGGACGACAGTTGGTTTGGGAATTGGTTTCTGGATATTTTACAAATTTAAAAATAATTGAAATGGTGACACTGTTTCTTCACCTATACAAATACACATCCAACAAAGTTACAAAATCATCAACATGGCAAGTCAAAATTCCAACGTGTGGTATAGTACTACTTACGGAATTTATAGATTTTAGGGTGTACAAGTGATATGGTTGTTGTCCTGGAAAACAAGACTGTTCAGCATGCAGATGTTGCAACACTTGTGAGTGTAGTAGAGCCTCCACTTATGAGTAATGAAGCCGCCCTTAGCCTCATTCGTGACATGCAGCTGATTAATGAAAGGTGTAGTTGATGGGTAGTGAAATTGAATTCTAGTAAAACGAAAGCATTGCTGATTAGCGGATCTCGTACAGATTTTCCAACCCCATCCTCCCCTTCAGGTGGAAGGGACTCTGCTAAATGAGCCTGAAGCTTTAACTATTCCAAGTGTAACTTTGGACTCGCATCTTATTTTTGGGAAACATCTAATGAAAGTGTCAACAATTGCTGTACGTAAGGCCTCATATATTTATAACAGTGATATAATCAGTGCAACCTGTTTTAGGTCATTTGTCCTTCCTTTACTAGAATACTGTTCTCCGATTTGGATGTCTGCGTCTGCCAGAGATTTGTCTCTTTTAGGTGGGGTGGTTCGTGGTGGTAGGTTTCTGTTTCCTAATAGTAGCAGTTGATCCCTGATCCCCTTCTCCTGCCCAGAGCAACCAGATTTGCTGAAAAGCAGCACCAATATGCAGTAAAGGCGCAGTAAATGTTCCAGAGGTCCTTTATTCCTCACACCATTGGACTGTGGAACAGTCTCCTTGAAGATGTCATGCAATTGGAACTTCAAATGTTCAAGCAAAGATGCAATGCATTACTACCCCTAATACATTCTCCTTGCATTTTAATAATTTCCTGACATTTTTACTTATTTATTAATTTATTTTTGTAATAAACTGGATCTCTCTTCCCCTTTACCTACTCTTACTTTTTTCTAATGGACACCATATTCTTTGGAAGCTTGAATTTCAAGTCAGTGGCCCCTGTGGGCTTGGTCCATATGAATAGGTTCATCTTTTGGGTAATAATAATAATAATAATAATAATAATAATAATAATAATAATAATAATAATTAATACCGTATATATTTATGATCGCATCTAAATCCTTTTCATTAAGGAAACTATTTATTAAAAAGAAATTATTTTTTTAATGACTTGGTCCCACTGTAATGATCTATATGCTTCCATTTTTAGTTTTCTGTAAAAGGAAACTATTGTACCCCTGCTTGTCCGTCCGCACTTTTTTCTGTCGCCGCCCTCAGATCTTAAAAACTACCGAGGGAGGGCGGCAAATTGTATATTGATCATCCATTCTCCAATCATCAAACATACCAAATTGCAGTCCTTTAGCCTCAGTAGTTTTGTTTATTTAATGTTAAAGTTCAGCCACTAATCATTAGCTTCTGGCACGGTATAGGATAGGCCACCACTGAGCCGACAGTTAAAGTTTCATGGGCGCCGCTCATACGGCATAATGCCGAGACCACCGAAAGATATATTCTATTTTCGGTGGCCTTGATTATACGCTGTAGCGGTTGTACAGAAAACTCGATTGCGCCGAAGAAACTTCGGCGCATTTTTTATTTTTTTTTTCAGCATGCTCGCTATTTCACTGCCAGTAAACTTTCAAAAGATATTCTTATTGTTGTCAGATTTACTTTTTGTTCCATGGGCCCCTTCCTGGCGATGATGAACATCATACGAAGATAAATATGAGGTACTTTTGATGTCTTGCCAGAACACACTAAATTATACAATAACAAAAGTAAACTTTTTCCAAACGGAGAAGAATTTTTAAGTTATTTTATATATTTATCTGTTTATATATTTTTGCTCCAGTGGAAGGCCTGCCAAGCGGCTTGCGTTCCCTTTTATATCTGCTCGAACATGTATCCTTAGAATGATAGATTGTAAAGGAAAAATCTGGGTAATAACAGTAAAATAATAATTTTGATAATAATAATGATAATCATAAGAGCACTGTAGAAATCTAAAAAAAACTTAACAGTTAGGATAAAACTATTATTATTCATCAATATGAAAATTACCCCTCCGGCTATTTATAGAACATAACCTGCAAAAGCAGGTGACCTTCACATGTTACCTTTGGACTTTGACCAGTTACTTGCAAAAGTCATTTATCTTGAGGGGGTCATCTGACGAATGCCTTCCCCAAGCTTTGTAAAAATACCGTCAATAATGTTTTACAGAATTTCATATACGTTTAGATATAATGTTTTTGAAGGTATAAACCTTTAGAATGTTTCATGGCATATATATATATATATATATATATATATATATATATATATATATATATATATATATATATATATATATAATATATATATATATATATATATATATGGCAATTCATTGCGTTTATAGTTTTCCAGCCTCCCCTCATTCAACTTTACTTTTATAAAGCAGAAATGTGTCTTTTGGTCCAAAGGCGCATTTTGTTTGATAGAGCAGATTCATATAATCTAGATATCCACGAAGAATCATAAAAAATGCTTAACCGTGTATTCTCAAATGTAATCAGGTGATACTTTGGATCTACATTTAATAATTTATACATTTCATTCAAAACCAAAAGTACCTCGCAAAACCATTCTTGGATTTTGACTGATCATAACAGTTTTCAATAGATCGATTCCTTCGGTTTTCAATTCTTTGCATTCGTCATGCCACAAAAATGTAGCATGTCGCAATAAAATTATTTTCAGTCAGTGTATCTTGATTTTCATTTTTCTAGGAGCCATGTGGTCATTTATCTCTCTCTTCTCACTGGTCCCAAAAATAGCCAGTTATTTTCCATAAAACTCTTGCTCCCCAAAGAGTTAATTAGCACTCATATTTTCCTGCCACACATTTTCATTTATTTCCTTATTTTCCTTTTCGTTTCACTCTGCATAAGAGGGCACACGAACCTTCAAGGGACTCCATTGTTCCAACAGACTTAATGATGGAATCGGAGAAAATCCTTGAATCACAGTGCAGTGCACAAGCAATACAATAATTTGAAAATTTTAATCAAACTCTCGAAAATGTTGTTTAATTATCTCCAGCTTATGTTCTGAACAGATGTACGTTCAGTAAGCCTACTCACACACACACACACATATATGCATATATATATATATATATATATATGTGTGTGTGTGTGTGTGTGTGTGTGTGTGTGTGTGTATGTGTGTAATTGCAGGCACATGCCTCTTCTCGAATTCTTACAAATTTTGGATAAGCTTGTCACTGCAAAGCCTTAGATTCAAATGCAAGAAACACGAAGTAATTCTGATGTCTAGTAGCAGGATTCGAACCCGCATCCAGAGTAACAGCGTCGTTGGGAACTCGTAGACAGATCAACAATGCGACCTCTGTGCGGTTCGAATCAAGTTACATCATATTTTGCGCATTTGCATTAAGTTTTTACAGTGACAAGCCATATCCAAAAAGTGAAGAATTTGGAGAAGAGAACACTATGGCTATTGCAGAGGCATACAGCGCTCCTTCAATCTCTCAGAGTCTTCATCACTAATAAATATATTAGGCTGGAAAATCCTGACAAAACTGACAGTTCCCATCATTTGTAGAACAGCATGGGTAACTCAAAAAAAAAAAAAACGATTCAGTGTTTCTGTGACATGTAGATGATAAGAACTTCAGTATTGAATATTAGCAAAAAAAAAAAAAAAAAAATAGCAAAGGCAGATTTCGATGGCCCAGTTAGGTTCAAAACAAATTTTTGAAATATTCTGATGATTGGCGACATACTGTTCTCCAACACTCATGTGCATCAGAAATGCCTTTCAAGCAAGAGCATAGCTTTAAAGAAGAAAGTCAAATCTGCAGAGGCAAAAAAAAAAAACATCACAACATTGGATCAGAAGTCTGAAACTCTGCAGGAATCAGGATTTTACTGTGCCTGCCTTTCCAAGAAACAGCCAAGATGCTGTATATCTGAAATGGTATATAAAGATTTCACAACAACAAATAAGCAATTCATGGTGGGATTTTACAAGACTTTTGCATCTCTATCTTTATATATATATATATATATATATATATATATATATATATATATATATATATATATATATATATATACACATATATAATATATGTGTGTGTGTATAAAGTCTTGTAAGATGTCCCACCATGAATTGCTTATTTATTGCTGTGAAATCCTTATATTCCATTTCCAGAGATACAGCATCTTGGCTGTTTCTTGGAAATGTCTAACAGAGTAAAATCCCTATAGGCTGGTCTAAAGCAGAGTTTTTAGGGACTTCTGGTCCAATTTTGTAGTGGTGGCTTTTTTGCCACTGCAGATTTGACTTTTCTTTAAAGCTATGCTCTTGCTTGAAAGGCATTTCCTGATGCACATGAGTAAGTTGAGAACAGTATATAGCCAGTCATCAGAATATTTCAAAAATTTGTTTCCTTAAACCTAACTGGGTCATCGAAAGCTGCCGTGCTATTTTTTGTTTTTTTGCACTGCTCAAAACTGAAGTTCTTATCGTCCAAGAAAGCACAGAGCCATTACTGGAATCTTTTTTTTTGAGGCGGATGTTTGCTACCATTCTAACCAATGCTCTTCTACAGTTGATGGGAAAATAATGGTGAGCCATATTACTGGGCTCCGAACCACTTTTGTATGTAACATTCTAGGTTACTAATCACTAAAATAAATTTCCTCTAACCTGATGATTTAGATCACTATCAGGAAATATCATACTAGACCATCTCCCATAAGATACATTTTGCTTGCAACTTTTGCATCTTCGTCTAAGGAAAATATTGTACATCTCTGAAAACTCATTTTGAAGAGCATTAAAATCCATTTGCATATAAAAAACCATGTCACATTGCTCACTTCCAGAATTCTTTTACGCATTTCATAAACATTTTATTAAATCCCTTATGAAGTGTCAGTTGATTGGACCTTCCATAGCTGAATGTCAAGAACAGACTGAGGGAAATAATATGAAGTACTGAATAAGCATTTGTTATGTTGAATAGGCTGGTCAAAGTGACACATTTAACTAAGAGTATTTATATTTGATGGTTCATTGTGGTGCAATTATCATGCAACATCTATTAAAGATGACATTTCACTGATAATTGGTGAGTTACATATTCAAAATTTTCCTCGCCAACAGACGAAAACTTCCTCTTGATATAATTGTTTCTAAATATTTGAAAGATTCAATTAGATATCATTGTTTCTAAATATTCAGCCCCACTAATCCTTCCTCCATCTAATATTAGTTCATCTATCTGCATAATCTGCCCTCATCAATTCTGTTTTTCTTTGATTTATTGAGTCTCACTTCTAGTTATATGATGCGTTTTATGTAACAAGCTGTGAAAATCTTGTGGTGTTTTGCTGATTAAAAAAGATTAGTGCGCATATTCTAGGTCTGTCAAGTATCCAGTCTAATCCATCACTTCCATTCCTGACCACTTTTCGTATTATAATATCAATGAGAAAAGCAGACAACAAAAGTGAAATACCATTCTTTGTAGCACCCCACTGTTTACCAGAAATCCACATGAAAAAACGCCATCAACATTATCTTTCCATTTACTTTGTTCATGGATAGTTTCAATCAACTCTGTGTTTTACAGAATACTATAGTGACTCAAGACCTTCCAAAATACTGGGATGTGGATTGTGTCTAAGTGTTGTATGATAACAAGCAAAGGCTTCTGTTGATGTTATTATGAACCCATCCCTCTTTTTGACAGGTATTTTCCTCTTTTTTTTGTCCCCTCAGGGATATCACTTGTCATTGGTAATTTCGTTGACTACCCTAACAATTGTACCACTGGGTGATTACTTGGCTTATTCATCTTCACTACCTAAAATTTAATGATTTGCACATTCTATTCTGCAGTCTTCATCTCCTCCCTGACATTTGTTAACATGAACCTTTTCCTCTTGTTTATTCTTCATTGTATCCCCGGTATCATCCGTTATCCAAGGTTTTCCTCTTCTTACCCCATATTCCACCATTTCCTTTTCAGCATACTGATATGCATTCTTTATGTCAAAACAGTCCTCATTACTCATCAGCTTGTCTTCAGATGTGGTTGCTAGAGCTGCAAATGTATTTCAACATAAAACTGAAAAGACTCGTGATGGCTATCTTCAAGAAGCTTTACTACATCAAACCAAGGTACTTTTTGCTGAATGCTTTTAATGTCAGTTAAATGTGAATAGGAAAAGTTAGCATCACTGCAGACATCTGCTCTTCTGTAGCTTCTAATATTCCTAAAAGTACTTAAAATTTAATTTTAAGGTCCAGTAAAAATGGTTTAATGTCATGGGCACCGACAAGAAATTATACGTACTTTCTATATTCCAATTATCTATCTTAACTAACAGAAAAACAAACAAGATCTAGATTTGTGGCACTCAAAAAATATTGCGGCTCCAGAGACAACCCTTTCTGTTTCTCATGGATCGTTCAGTCAGATCAATAATGCCATTCATTAATTTCAGCTAGGTGCCAAATTATATACCGTCCATAATCTCGATTTTTGTGCTGCTTCTGATCACGTAGTCTTCGTTTTTTTTTTTTTTTTTATAAAAACCACATTTCGTCTGTAATATAATAAGCTCTGAAATATTTGAAACTGGTATCAAAGACTTACAGAGCGCGTGTTTGAGAGAAAGAGAGAGAGAGAATAAGGATAGGATTCACGCTAAAAGAAAATATCATTGTCAATTCTGCAGTTTTATTCTAACCCTTTTTTTCTATAGAGGTAAACTGGGAGCGTGAAATCCTCACTGCTGGGTCAAAGGAGAGATTCCATTACCAGGATGCCGGCGGCTTAGCGGCGCCAGATTCATGGTGTGATATTGCTTCAGGGATATTTGCATTTTTCGTTTACGTGGTTTTTCAGAATTCCTATCTCTCTCTCTCTCTCTCTCTCTCTCTCTCTCGCTTTGTTTTCTCACTCGCGCATAACTTTACATTTAATACCGGTAAGTCTATAAACACGAAGGTAAGTTTTTAAAAGATGCTCTTTGATAGGCACAACTCAAATTTTAATCTAGGTATTGTAAATACAATGTAATATTGCTTAATTGGTGATATCCAATGATTCTTTCTTTTAATAAAAAGGGTAGATTTCAATGTAAATTGCGGAAGACACCTGATACCTTAACAGTACTTAGTAGAAACAACTAAGCAAAAGAATATAACAAATACAGACACATCTAGTAAGAAAGGTGACCAGTGCATCATATAGTTAAGATCATATATATATATATATATATATATATATATATATATATATATATATATAATGTGTGTGTGTGTGTGTGTGTGTGTGTGTGTGTGTGTGTGTAATTGTAATTACCAAGACACCCTCTTAACTTCTGGAATTCTTCACACTCTTTGGATGCGCTTATCATCACAAAGCCTAAGGTCAACATGAAAGCATATTCTTCATATTCTTGCATTTGGATCTTAGACTTCGTAGCGAAGTGTGAAGAATTCGGAAAGTTAAGAGGGTATTGTAGTTATACACACACGCACACTATGTAAATATATATGTATATGTATGTATATATACAGTATATAACACATCTGTATGTGCCTTATATACATATATATACATACATACATACATATAAATGAGTTTCTGTCACATCACCGTGACATTTTATTCATTCACAAACATTAAGCCATGGATGTCGTTGAACACCCAATTCGCTCTACCACGGAATTAGTGCCAAAAGGGAATTATAGTAGATAAGTGGTTTGTCACCTGGTGGATTCGATCCACTGACAGCGACAATGTGTGGTGGGTGTGCAATTGCGTTAGATATTGACAGATCGTATCTAATTCCTTTTCTAGGTACCCATGAGAACATACGCTAGGCCATCTGAGGTAGATTGAAACCAACGATGATCTTCAAGGAATAATAATTTCGATAGTTGTTGTACCGGCAGAGTAATTCTAAGGTAATGTGTGGCCGTTGAGTTTTATATTTCATATAGGAACTACACTCTTTCTTCTCTAGTCAATTTTTCTTAGAAGTGAATCTGTCTGAATTAGTTTTCTTTATATATCATCTCTCTTCTTGTTACAGTTCAGCACAATTTGTATATGCTGCCTCTGTAAAATCAAACTGGCCTTGAAGATAAGTTTTATAAAGTCTTCTTCTATAAGACAATCACTGAGCGCAATGTGATAAGTGTAACCTTCTCCCAATTTGGAACAGAGTTCCAAATTTTTTCAAGTCCCGCCTCGTCAGTCAGAGAGAGAGAGAGAGAGAGAGAGAGAGAGAGAGAGAGAGAGAGAGCTTATACAACACTTCCGTACACACCTCGAGGATAATCTCAGGCATTCCACCACTCTCTCTTGCCCTCTCTCTGCTTGTCGCCTTTCATAGAAGTATATGACTTCATGACTTCATAACCATGCCATAGTTAGCATGACGTCGTAACTACATCATAGTTTACCATCACTATGCACTGTTCACTATTCACTGCCATTATCCTGCTCAAGGCAAGCCGATTCTGAAAACGCCGAATCAAGGTTACTGCCTTTGCAAGCGTTTTATTGATTCTCCACAGGCACCGGAGTTCGTCTTTATGACTTCCTATGTAGACCTGTTATAAGCATTGATCGATTAACTGTTAAATGCTCTTCCATATACTCTCAACGAACAAATTCTTTGCTTTTTCGGCCAAGCGGTTCTATATGTGATCAATAATGGTTTTCCCATAACGCTGTTGCAGCTCTATAATAACACACACACACACACACACACACATATATATATGTATATATATATATATATATATATATATATATATATATATATATATATATATATATATAATAGAAGCATCATGGTCTACCAGTCTAGCACTGTTTGGGTTGAGCGCCAGCACTTGTGTTGAATAGGTATGGGGAAAGTAATTTCAACTAGACAAAATGCCTATTTAGAAACAGAAGGATAACAGCCTTTGAAGCTGGCCCCACCAAAGAGAAAAGTCTGTTAATTGCGCTATTGCGTGTGTAGATGTTTTACGTATAAGTGTACTGTATACGTGTACGAGTATATGGCGAGAGAACTACAGTATTTGTTGACAGGACGCTACGCTTCATCTGTCACATTTCCGAGCCATGTCACTGGCGAATAAAAGAATTTGGGGAGCTAAGAGCATTAACATCAAAATCTGCAAATCCGACGTATATTCACTTTAAAATTTACATCCCTGAAATATTTTTTGATATAATATGCTTTATACATTTCGGTTTTCATTTAAGCCTGGTCATTTTGTGCTGAGAAATTCAGTGATTTTATAGAATAATAATTTTTTGCTCAGCGCAATGTTAAAAAGCGTCCGTATCAAGGTCTATGAGCAAAATTAATACGTCTGACTGCATTGATTTTATCATTTTATAATTGAGTTTATGAGAACTCTTCACTTTTTCATGTGAACAGGAATACAGTTATAAAATTTTTCGGGACGCATTTTTTTTATTCTCCTTATTTACGGTCAGTTGATGTTTGATCTTTACTTAACTGAAAAACTATTAACTCGAATATGGAACTTTAGTCGTTATAATATTTTTCATTCGAGAAATCAATTTGTTTATGTAATTAAGCTATTGCTGAATTTTATCAGTGGCTTTTAAGCTTCCTTCATAATGGATTATAATTGCAATGTGTTACCATAACGACCGAACTTTGGCATTTCAAAATATGATTCAGACATCATAGCATAGGGAAATAACTTTATCTTAATAAAATCAAGTTAGATGCCTTGGGAAACTGACAAGTTATTTTCAGTATGAAGATCTCATCATGCCTTCTTAACGTCTCAGAATTATACATATGTATATATATATGTGTATTTATATTTATATATATCTACATTATTATATATATATATATATATATATATATATATATATATATATATATATATATATATATATATATATATATATATGTATAACTTTATGGTAAGCCTTTCTCTAGCAACCTTTACTGAATACTGATGCACATATAATGTTCACTTTTTTAAGATAACCTGTCCAATCTTTTAAATTTCCTGTGACCATCAAGGCCACAACTCCAAACTGTGTTGCTGCATTTTATTCTTTTCTGCCAGCATCTGTTTCAGCCATTCATTTAAGGCCTTCATCAGGGCGACATTAGATCCAGAATCGAACTGCACTCCAATGTTTAGCTGATCACAGTAAAAGATTAAAGATTAAAACGAAAATCGTATAAAAGGAAAAATCAACAAAGAAAGAAATGTCACAGATCAGTTTTAGTCTTCATGAGTCTTCATAAGCCAGGCACTTCACCTCTAATGAGTTCTGATCTATGCGGACCTTCAACCCTCCTCCTCGTTACCCCGTATTGAAGGTCACATAGGTCCACAAGGGCATAAGTCATGGAAAGGTAGCTTGAGTTATCTGATCCTGAACAATCAAATATACGTAATCATTCAAAATTATATAAAACATATTGACAGCAGGATTTTTTCCATCTTAGGTAAGTGCAGGACAACAACATCTTAACCATCCTAGAATCATAATTATCAAAAAAGACTGTACCGTCGTTAAATACTCTCTCTCTGTATACACACACACACACACACATGTATATATATATATATATATATATATATATATATATATATATATATATATATATATATATATGCGTGTCTACACTAATTTAGAGCCCATCAAGTTATAACTTTTTTAACATATTGCGGGCATCAGCATGGTTAAGAAAATTTGAATATAGAAAGAAAATTGATGAAGAGGGGATATTAAACGAAAATGAGAATTTACAAACTGAACCCGTTTAGAACAAGTCGTTTTCGCTCGATAACGAAATAAGCCGATTAGTAGATAAGCGCCTTTTCACCAAATTAGATAGATCCTGTTTGTCAGATGTTAGGGCTCTCTGGCCTTATCATAATCACATATTGTTTAAAGCCATTTTGTTATTCCTTCAATTCCTTCTGTTTCCCTTAGGACATTACTGTAATGAAAATTTTCACCTTTCCTATAGAAAAGTGTTTACCTTCATTTCAGTTTGTTCATGTTTTGTTCCATTTTGAAGTATGTGATGTCTCTTGCTGCCATATGGTTGATTGAAATGTCGAATGTGAAATAAGCCTGAGAGAGAGAGAGAGAGAGAGAGAGAGCGAGTTAACAAAAAGTATTCTTTCACTTCGTTTGTTTACATCTTTCTCAAGAAAAGAGTTGCAAATAACAAACTAATGGCGAATTTGGTATCTTCATGCAGATATATATATATATATATATATATATATATATATATATATATATATATATATATATATATATTATGTTCTGAAGCACTATGGTCCAAAAATTAATCACAGACATGTAGACAGTATTTTCCTCCATCGTGCAGGGAGTTTTTACATGCTTTCATTTAACGTGACTTCTGCGTCTGTTTGTCTGTCTGCCTGTCTGTTTGGGTCAAATCTTGTAATTCAGTTTTCGACCTGTTCCCTTCGTCCGATGGACTTGAAATTTTGCATGGCTACTCAATTCCGGTGACAATACAACCTTACATGATCAGTAAGTCAGCAGTGACCTCTCCCAGTATCTCAGGATTTGTATGAAAATCTTCTGATTTTTCATACCTTCTTTGTCTCTGTAGAATAAGTTAATAACCCTACGGATTTTTCAAACCTTCTTTGTCTGTCAGTAGGATATCACATTCAATTTCATTAGCTACAATCATAGATCGATTACAGTTTCTGTCGAAACTAAAAAGTATAAAATAAAAATATATATAAAAATGTTTAAAACACGCTTTTATTAAAATGCACTAAAAAGTAAAACAAAAATTTTTTTTGAGATACACCAGGACTTTCCTACAATTAATCATGTGTACAAAAATAAAAGCGTGGGTGCCAAATTTGGAAGGAGATGCTACAAAAAATTTAAAAAATATGTTCTTTTCTCAAATTGTTTTTTCCTTCCATGTTTGGGAGCCCACCTTTTATTTTTGTAGCATAGTTAACTAGAAAATCCTAGTGTGTCCTCAAAAATTATTTTACTTTTATAACATTTTAATAAACGTGTTAAAAAAAATGTTTTTATATATTTTTTGTCTCAACTAGGAAATGAGTGAAAAAAATTCGTTATGTCCATCAAACTGTTATTTTCTGATGTTAACCTACTGACCCTCCTATGTATTCAAATGCTTGTTTTTCAGTGATTTCTTGTGATAGATAAATAATTGTATTTTTACTCGTGTGCTATTGCAAACTTTCTTCTCTTCTTACGCGTTAGCACAGTTTCATTATATTTACCGAAATCATGAAAATTAAAATGAATAATCACGAATTTTACATGGGAAATCATCTCATACTTATACTGAATCTTCATATAACTCTACCTCGGTTGTGCTCTTTAGTAAACCAACGAAAAATATAGCATTTTAAGTTAAAAATCTTTGAAGTAAGAAAAAAAACTGTTGGAAACTTAATTTGGTTTTTCTCTGAAATTCATTTCTTTAGGAAAAACAGGACGTCTTTTTAATTTATGAAAATCCAATTAAACTTCACATAAATACTTTTCTGCTTCTTTTGAATGAATTCGTCTGAGAATATACTGGATTTGACCAAAAAAAATATGAAAATGAAAAAAATATTTAACCAAATGTTTCGGTGAAAAAGAAAAAACTCCTTTAAAAAACACTCCGGAGATATTCCTCTGATGTCATTTTCCCAGCGATGTGAAGTTCTTCCACCTCACATCCTTCCTCTGATCCATTCTGAAGCCCATTTCGTCACCAGTGGCAATTACTCCAAAACATCGAATATCACTTTATGACCCTAAACCTCATCCCAGTTCGATTCCTTTTCCTCATATGGTCCAATGACCCTTCCATCATCACTTCCACAGATATTCTGAATTACACATATGAAGAGGAATAGCATTGCGCATTGCTACCCAGCATTGCAGTTCTCTCTTACTATCAATGCACTAATCGCTCGTTTCCTATGATTCTGTCAGCACTGCATCTCTCCATCCACTCTGCCATTTAAAATTTCCAAAAGTTCCCTGAATTGTACCTTGTCGACAACCTTTTGAAATTCAATGAAATTAACATGCATTTTTAGTCATGTTTTGACAGTCTCTTTTCCGCTGCTCTTTATATTTCATGAGGCTGTAGTACATATAACCGAGGGTTGTATCTGTGTGTGTCAAAATCGTAAATTATGCTTTGATTAATGTACCCAAGATAACATGGTTAGAAAACTAATAACATGGGAAATCGTGGTATGTACTCCGATAGTCATAATTACAAGATGTTTGTCCAAGGAAGCGAAAGGATATGTGTGTGTCAAATGTGGCATAAGAATATTCCTTCACTCAGGATTCAAAGCAAGTTTTAAAGGAAAGTTTTTATGGATTTTTATCACCAAGAATTTTATGATTGCCAGAAAACTATCAACTCTGACTCTAAAGGAATGAAAAAGTCTTGGTGCAAATTAAACTTGTTCTGACGACAAAGTCGTGTAATGACAGTTTCCCAGTCACAAGTCTCTCTGAATCTGCTCCTAAAGCTCCGAGAAAGGTTTCAATTAAAACAAGTAAAAAATGCGCAGAAGTTTCTTTGGCGCAGTCGAGTTTTCTGTACAGCGTATAATGCGGTATGAAACTCTCAGCCGTGGACCATGAAAATTTCAGCCGCAGCCCGGAGGTCGCCTGTGTTGTTGGCACCTGTAGCGGTGCCAGACGCACGATCATGTCTAATAAATAAAATAAAAACTACTGAGGCTAGTGGGCTACAATCTGGTATGTTTGATTATTAGAGGGTGGATAATCAACATAGCAATTTGCAGTCCTCTAGCCTCAGTAGTTTTTAAGATCTGAGAGCCGACAGAAAAGTGCGAACGGACAGACAAAGCTGGCACAATAGTTATCTTTTACAGAAAACTAATATTGGTTGTATCAAGAGCTGATCGGCGCGCAATGTAACAAGATCGCGAAAGGGAAAATGGATCATTGGATATGAAAAGGAGACAGCGATCGATGCTCAGAATCTGTCATTTACAGGCAACGTTGCTTGAATGCAACTATGCTATATCCTCACATTAGGTTTGGCAAGGAAATCATGTTTCAAGAAGTAGCGCAAAAAATAAATGTCAGATGTCATTAATTTGTAGTTAGTGGGTCAGGTATTATTTAAAACGACAAACATTTCTATCTTAACCTCAGTGTAAACAGATTCTCATCCTCTCTGTCTGCCTCTTTTGTATATATATATATATATATATATATATATATATATATATATATATATATATATATATATATATATATATATATGTAAATATATATACATATATGTATGTATATAATGTGTGTGTATATATATATATATATATATATATATATATATATATATATATATATATATATATATATATATATATATATACACACACACAGTATTATAAGAGAGTGAGAGCAAGAGACTGAAAGAGAGAGAGAGAAGGTTTTTATATAAGAGTAAATTAGGCCTGCCGCCGTTCTAGTTGACATCCGATTTATTATATAGAAATTAATATCATTTATCTTTTTTGCTCACCCTTTGAAACATTTTCCCTTCCTAAACCTAATATAACTTAGTTGCATTCAATCAACGTTGCCTGCAAGTGACATATTCTGGGCATCGATCGCTGTATCCTTTCATAATCGATGGCCCATTTACCCTTTCGTGATTTAGTTACCTTCCGCACCGATATCAGCTCTTTTGAAGCTCCTCTGCGTCATCATTGTATAAAATGGTTTCATTAATTGCTGGAAGTGAACTCTTTGCTGGAATTCTAAATAAACTGTTTTCTCAAGCTCTTCAGTTTGCTTTGATGATACAAGCACTTTCAGAATTAATATGACTGAAACACACTTTCTCCATAACATGAGACAGACAGACAGATAGACAGATAAAGTGAGGGACTACTTCTGTGATGTAAAGTAGTTGAACAACGAAAAAATTTGAGAATTGTGATAAATATCCTAATTAACTCAGTGTCACTCATCAATTCCACTGTCTAGTTTATATTGCACACTTGATATGGCGGAACTGGGCCTCCAGGCGCTAACATAGAGAAATAATTTTCTCGTCGTTAATAAAAATATCAGAGGAAAAGTATAAATGCGTTTGGAGAACACAATTACTGTGAAGTACAAGCAAAGCTTAAAAATTTGGTGGGCGACTAATCTTAAGCATCTTACAAAGATGTAGAGGGCATGTGTGTGCTGCTGAGCATCTAATGCTGCTCTAATATGTACCCCCTGTTTTAAAATGACGAGCTTCCAGTCTTGATTTTGGACGACAAGTCATTCTCTGAATACCGATTGATTAGAATACTACTGACTGAACTATTCACAATAACACTTAAAAAAATCGCATATAGAGGAGCAGAACTTCTCTAAATGATATTGCAGAAAAAAAACGTCAGTCATCGCCAGCCTATACCTTTAGTGAACCATGAATGCTTTAGATAGTAATTGCTTTATAAATACCATTGACATCTTAATGATATAAGTGAATTGTCACGGTTGTTCTGACTAGTAAGCGCTGCTCAAAAGTCCAAGAACAACTGAGCTCCGTAGGCAGCCTCTCCGTGCATTTAGAGAATTCGGGATGCTCTAATACTGAGTAGTTCAGCCTTCAAAAGCATCTCAGGCTATCAGTGCGTTTGTTTAGGAACACGGAATTGTTTTAATCAGTAAACGAAATTAAAATATTTTATCCACTAAATAGTAAGCACCTTTCAAAACACTCATCACCGATTAAAAATGCCAAGGAGAGCCAGCCTATGCATTAATGGTCAAATTTTTCTTCTTACAAAATTTAATATTTAAAAAGCTTTATAAGTCTATGCTGCACATCTTTACAATAACCAACGAACACTACATTGTCAATCTACGAAGAAAACCATCTGATGCCAGCGGTAAAGAAAGAAAGACTGGCCTATATCGAATAATCAGGAAGAAAGAGCAATGTCTTATTTTCGGTCTCTACTGATATACTTGACTGCTCTATTACATTCATGGACGTAGGTCTTATAGTCCATGGAAATGTATCATTTTAAATTTCATGGCTGAGAATGATAAAATATTCTACGTTATTATTACTTTGATATTTCAGTGAAAATTCTTTTTTATAGTATTATATCTAATAGTTGAGGAGAGAGAGAGAGAGAGAGAGACAGAGACAGAGAGAGAGAGAGTCTCGTAAAAAATCTTTTCCCCGTGTATATTCTATTTTGCATGCAACTCCAACTGCGATGCGTCTAGTAAAGGCTTGTAAGCGTAGACCAGGATCTGTCTCAAAAGAGAACCACTTTTGAAAGTTAGTACAGTGTTGATGGAATAGCTTCCAGGAAACCTGTTGTAAGGAAGATTTTTAAAATGACCTGTTTCTTTCTTTGTGGAAGTCTTTAATCTAGAGAGTGCATGATTCACGGCACTTTTGTTTTCTCATAGTGCTGGAATTTCTCTGCTGACAGAAATCATATTTCGTGCCCCAAAGGCTCCTTCTTAGCTATGTGCTCACGCCTAATGCCCTTGACATTCTCTACGAAGTGAAGTTCTTTACGTTCTTCGTATTCTGTATCAAGAGACTATGCATGTTGCCTAATTAGCTACCATTAATCAAGGTAAACTGTAGGACTATTTTTATTCGAAAGGGACATCTACAATGACATCCCCTATAAATGAGGCTTTATTCGCCTGAAGATCTAGTTAACTGATTTTAGTTGTTCGGGAAAGTCAAGTTAGTTGACTCAGGAGGTCTTGTGCCTTGAATTAGGTTACCTGAGTCAGTGAGATCGTGACTGATTCAAATTTTATTCCTTCATAATTATTTTTTTTTTAATCAAAAGCCTTTGTAACTGTTATTAATATTAGATGTTATAAACTAAAAGTTAAGTACATAGAATAATGCTCATTAGTTACATTTGTGAATCAGTATTATAAAGCATGGTCTTGAAGACAATTTTGACGAGAAAATTATAATATTTCATTAATGCAAGTAAATATGTTACTTAGCGTCATTTCTTTCAGAATGCAATTCAGTGAACTTGCATATGTTATGTTTATATTTCCCCGTAAGATGAATCTTGCACGAATTTTGGTAGGATCATGGGATGTAATCTTCATTAATCCTCCGATGGAATAAAATATTTTTTCTGACCTAGTACAATGAACTAGTAGGGAGACCCATCTAAAAAATATATATATTTTTTTCTTTTAGGAAAGTTTTCTACGAACCAGCCAATGAAGACTGGAAAATGTTTCTCCCTTATTTTCCTTTTATAGCTCATGAGCAATCAAGGAATCTCTAATTTCCTACCTCGACGGAGTAATTTCCCAATCTCTAATGAGCCAATGTGGGTTCCCAGCGGAAAGCTTTCATCATCTTCAGTCTCATCTTTGTTTACTTATTTTTTCCACGTATATTGGACGCTGTGTGTTTCCAATCTACCTAATGCATCACGTCTTCTCATTTCATCTGGAATTAGCTGCCAAGAAGTTGTGACCTGACAAACATGGGTCTGAAATAGCTCATTTTTTCTCTTTGTCTCTTCAGTGATGATCGCTGTCACTACTCTTCTTTTGCAAGTAATACTAAATTTTGAACAAAAGTTTGATGGCAGAGGTTGATAAAATTGTCTTAGAAATTATTATACATTACCAACATGGCTCTGAAGGATAAAAAAATAATTTCTTGATATTAAGTTTTCGAGAAATTATTGCCATTTCTGGGTTTCATGTGTTGGCCCTCTCAAGTTATATACTTAATGAATAGGATAAAGACTCAGGGATGACAGCTGCTAAAGAAAACGCGCGAAAGACTCCTAACACAAAGCTGCATGAATTTACGACATATGGAGTGAAATGAGAAACAACATCAAAGTTCTAACCATTAGTTGAGTATTTGTCACCACTCGACCCTCAGGATTTCATGGTGTAGTCTGATATACTGTATAATTTACTGACTCCTGGTGAGCTTTTGTCACAAACAGGCAGTGAACAGAACCATGGTGTGAACAACATCGACATAACAAAGAACCATTGTTGCCTAAGAATGATTATGTATGGACAAAATGAGAGCGAACACTTGATGACTTTGCATTCGAGTTCCGAGCGGCTTCTCGGTATCCTCGTCTCTACTTCTCATTAAGACTAACGATTATGGTCCACAGGCAATAACAAGAGTGGCTCTCTCTCTCTCTCTCTCTCTCTCTCTCTCTCTCTCTCTCTCTCTCTCTCTCTCTCTCTCCCTGTTTTCACAGCCAGGCGGCCTGTCACTCTATCCAGTGGAAATATAATTATAGTGCAATATTAAATTTAATTAGGTATGAATGACTTAGAGTTTCAATATTTCAATAAAAAAATGCAGTTGCGAATTTTATAGTGTTGTGTCAGAGGGAAATACAAGAATATAGAAAAATTCATTTTCCGATGAGGACACTTCCTTTCCAATCTTGTAAGTAGGTCAGATGATGCTGAGTGGATTGGTTAAAACAACCGTGGGTAATCCTACAGTTTAGGGGTCCAAATTCCCTGCTTCCATGTGTGTGTTTGTTTAAGTTTTCTTTCCTATTTTCAATTTCTTCTTTCGACAGATATGCAAACAGAAGTATATTTGCTAAACAATGAGCAATTTATCTGCTTACAGAAGCAGAGATTGTAAAAAAACAAACAAAGGGAGTAAAGCTCTGCACCTCACGCTTATAGTGTAGCGTAACCGCAGCTGTGTTTGTGGAGTGAGCGCTTAGGTCCTACCAGCAGCCACTTTTTGATAAATCTGAAAAACTGAGCAGTTTGTCTGCTTACAGAAGCAGAGATTTACGATTTTCTCAGAATTCTATGGGTCCGTATCCCCTAAAACATGTTATTTCTTATTTACGTTCCCCCTTTTTTCTTTGTTTTTTTTTTTACAATCTCTGCTTCTGTAAGTAGATAATCTGCTCATTTTCAGTTATCTGTAAAAGAAAACTATTGTGCCGGCTTTGTCTGACCGTCCGCACTTTATTCTGTCCGCACTTTTTTCTGTCCGCCATCAGATCTTAAAATCTACTTGGGCTACTGGGATGCAAATTGGGATGTTGATCATCCACCCTCCAGTCATTGCAGGCCTCTAGCCTCAGTAATTTTTATTTTATTAAGATTAAAGTTAGCCATAATCGTGCTTCCGGCAACGATTTGAGCTAAACCACCACCAGGCCGTGGTTCGTTTCATGGGCGCGGCTCATACAGCATATACCGGAGACCACCGAAAGATAGAATTATATGCTGTAGCGGCTGTACAGAAAAGCTTGTTTGTATTGTTTTCTGTGATTCAATAAATATTTGATAAATGTGTGTGCTGATCTTGACTTTATGTAATTCAGTGAATTTGGACCTCTAAACTGTAGGATTACCCAACCTTGGTGTACAGTAATAAAATAAAACACTGAATAAAAGATACAGAGAGAGAGAGAGAGAATTTGCCTTTACCTCTGCTGAGTGAGGGGTGCTTTGTCGCGGCCTCCCATTTGTTTTAGTACAGGGAATTCTGTATCATCATTCGATACTGATCACTTATATGCATGCTGTCTTTCTCTCTCCGCCATCAAAGGTGCATTTTGTTTTGTTTATTCTAAATGAACAAACATTCATATGAAACAGGGAATACTACAGTATACTTGACAATAAATATAAAAGAAAAAGGATTCCATACCTATCTATTTATCTTTCTAGTAGGGCAATACAGTTTTAAACGTAGTTTATATAACTGTTATCTAACTGAATTACATTTTCTTTTGTTATGTTTCTACATTAAATAGTTATAGAAACACAGCAATATAGATCTGGAATTGTATTATTATGTTATTTTTTAATAATGAACTTGATTTTTTTTTATTTTTTGATGTAAGTCTTGGGGCGATAGATCGTGTATTCTGAATATTTGTTGAATATGAAAGAGAGAGGCGAGGCATAGCTGAATCATACAAGAGTGGAACTGGTTAGTTTAAGTTTATAACTGAGAGTAGGATTATACATTAGTACCATCTATATTGGTATTCGGAAATGAGCCGTGGTATGAAATTGAAACTGTATCCAAAAGATTTTACCGTTATGAGATAATGCTTTAAAAAGGCAATTTGCAATCAGAAAAAAACAAGTAAAAAATGCCCCGAAGTTTCTTCGGCGCAGTCGAGTTTTCTGTATAGTTTATAATGCTGTATGAAACTCTTAGCCACGGCCCATGAAACTCTCCGCCGCGGCCCATGAACCTTTCAGCCACTGCCCGGTGGTGGCCTGTGTTGTTGGCACCTATAGCGGTGCCAGACGCGCGATCATGACTGACTTTAACGTTAAATATAATAAAAATTACTGAGGCTAGAGGGCTGCATTTTGGTATGTTTGATGATTGGAAGGTGGATGATAAACATACCAATTTGCAGCCCTCTAACCTCATTGGTTTTTAAGATCTGAGGGCGGACAGAACAAGTAGTGACGGACAGACAAATAGCCATCTCAATAGTTTTCGTTTACAGAAAACTAAAAGCCCGTTGCAGTCTCCTTCGGTCACTTCCTTCGATTTAAGTACCACACAGTTTTTCCTTATTTAATCATGGTGACAAATGATTCATATAAAACCGTAAATACTTGGATAACAGCAATTCATTAAGCATTTTGCGTTGCGTACTTGGAACACTTTTTATTAAATAATTAGGCATTCTTTGTCACTTTGTTGTATTTGTGGTATAGTAATTCTGAATCTTAGGTATTTAATAGCAGAGTAAATGTTCTAGAACTAAAATGACAGTAGATTCCATAGTCAACATGGATTTTTAAAGGTCTTTATTTTTTTAGGTTGCTTTCCCAGGTAGTTAAGTCTTTGGAAGCACGTCTGATTTTCATGGTAATAACCATAATATTTTTTAGTACAATCAACAAGAATAAAAAGCTTTTGTTTGGGAATAAGAGTCAGCTAAAGTCATGACCTATGGATAGATATACTATACAGTAATCAAGATTTCATATGATCTGCAAGATTTCTAACTCACCTCTCTGTGTATCTGAGTTAAGAAAAGGAGAAAAATTAATTGAATCACCAGCTTTCTTCCAGATTTTTTAAATTTTGCTGATGCTTTGTTATTCGCAAGTCAAAATCACATATAGACATACAGTAAGTAGAACAGATAAGTAGACTGAAGTTTAGAGCTAATCGTCATACGGATCGAGGTGACCAAACACCGAGTTGGGCATGAGTTCAACATTCTTGGCGGAGGACAGGACTAATTTAATGGCATTTACTGTAGCTGTCAAGTGGATGACATTTTTCAACATTTTCATTGGGATGCTTTTAACTGACATTGTAGGAAAGCAAGTAGAATCTTTCTGGGATCAATAAACAAATAGCCGAGATAGATTTCAAAACAGGTTGAAATGGACTTGTCAGTAGCTTATAAAGGAATTATTTATTTCACGTAGGCGAACCATTGTGTATTATACCAGTTGGTTCTTAGCCACGTAAAATAAGAATAATCCTTCGGGCCAACCCTAGGAGAGCTGTTAATCAGCTCAGTGGTCTGGTAAAACTAAGGTATACTTAAATTTATATAAAACGAGCTTGATGGCGCTCGCTACGCTGCGCTGGAACCCGGCGCTGCCCGTCATGTCTCCCCTACCCTCCAGATCCCCTACCTAAACCCCCTACCCAGGGCGGACAAACAGGTTTGCAGGAGGAGGGTGGATGTGTCATGCCTTCCCTACCCTTCTGATCCCCTGCCTACCCAGCCCACACCAGAGGCGGACAAACAAGAAAGATCCATTCGTATTTTATTATTACAGATAGCTCATACTCAATAGTATTAGTTTACTGATGACTCGTTAACGTCAGCTTTTCACAATGACTACTCATTCCCCTCAGCTGAGTTTGGTACTAGTTGTTGAAGAATCTTGAAGCGAAAACAATTGCAGCATTTGCTCAGGGCGAGTACTTCTAATCGTTGAAGATACTGAGGTTTCCATCTAAAAGTAATTTTTTTCTTATTGAAAAAAATATATGATAATTATCATTAGCAAAAAGTTATTCGTCCGAATGTATGACTATACAATTTATATCTAGATTCTATACGAACATTTGGAGGCACTGATGCTATAAAGAAAAAAAAAAAAACTTGATTGACTTTCCGCTTCGTTTCCAGATGTTTCATAGACATTTATGTGTCCTGGCGTTAGTGCAATAAAAACGGTAAATTAATGCAGGTTGGAATCACTGTGGCGTATTATTCATAGTTCGATGATGATGATGATGATAATCTATATTGCCTTTTCTGGATGTTGTACGCGATTGCTTTTTAAAGAATGATTCCGAATACCTGCAGTTACCTTTTCAGCTTATCACCACACACATATAGGGAGGAAACCTTGTGTGTATAGAAATTGCAATTAAATATTCTTTATCAGCAATAACTCGGATCCTTTTACTGTTATTAGATTCTTTCCTTTGTGTCAGAGCGCTATTCTGGCTTAAGGAATTTCCTACACATTCCTACACATGATTGTCGAAATCTCTTTTACTGAAATCTCATTTAATCTCCAAAAGGAAATGAAATGAGACGAACACATCAACGTGCCGCTGTCAAAATAAAGACCGTAGGAAGTTTTTTCGCTCTCGGTAGGTAATAATATACGTTAACCCGTCATCATTAAAATATGTTTACTTATAAAAGCGGACGATTAGCACTGAACCGCTAAATCTAAGTCGTTAAAATCTAATTATCACCGGCAATACAAAACTTTGGGCGACCTAATAAAAATTGTTTACATCATGGAGATTTATTAGAGACTGAGATCATAATGCCACTAGTTGCTGCCGGGTAAAGCTTATTTTAGGGTGATATTAGGAAATTATGATATACATGATTCGGTTCCAGATAGATACGAAGGCAGGAAGCATATATATATATTATATATATATATGTGTAATATATATATATATATATATATATATATATATATATATATATATATATATATATATATATATATATTTTACACATACAAACACATGTATATATATATATATATATATTATATATATATATATATTATATATATATATTATATATATATATATATATATATATATATATATATATATATATATATATATATATATATATATATATATATATATATATATGAACAAAGTTACAGCTACGAAGGAAAGAGTGAACAATGAGATGCTAAGTACCTTCGTCTTATTACCAAGACATAGTCACAGCAACTAAAGATATACAAAGACAAGGGCGTATACATATGGTGGGCATAAGTCCTAAGGGAATACAAAAAGGTTGAGAGATCACAAAACGGTCAACAGATTAACATCGAAATCTACCTATTGGTAATCCTCTTTATTTTGTCTTTCAAATCCTTCTGCAACATATGTTTTATTACAGGGTCAAAAGAAAATAATCCTGGGCTTAAATTAAGGTTATATTCCCAGGTCAGCTGAATCATAATAGATTGCAACAAGCTCCTGGAAATAGTTTCGTTACTTTGCAATATTACATTACTTTGTGTCCAGTTTATGAAATGAAACTATTCCCAGATTCTTTCTCGACTCATCTCTCCTCAGAACTAATTGGTAAAAGTTTTGTCTGCTGTTTCAAACCAAGCCACGATCCGATTGCTGTCTAGTGCAGAATTCTTTTTGGGGCCCAATATTACTCCCAAGGTATGACAATATGATATTAAACGATATTTGTGGTTAATGCGTACATAGAAACACAAACACACATGTATATGTATATATATATATATATATATATATATATATATATATATATATATATATATATATATATATATATATATATAATATATATGCTTTTTAAGGCGAAGTTTCTCTTGTATGCAATTTCATTGAATTCAGTAGCTCTTTGGTTATTGATCAGCTTCCTGTTAGTTTGGCTATACTTCTTGAATCTTCTACGTTATTCCAAATGTAGTAAAAGGATAAAGAAACGAAGATTAAGTCTTTGTTCCATTTACTGGAAACAACACGACTGCTGTTCCTTTACTCGCTGTGACCTCTTCAAAGTGTTTTAACTGAACAAAGCGTTCTGTTGTTTCATTACATGATGCGGACGGAGATGTAGAGTCCAAAAACAAATATAACACAATAAAGTACGATACAACAAAATGATACCCGATAAAAGCAATTTTAACGAAATGAAAGTTGTTAAAGGTGACACAGCAGAATAAAATTTATGATATGAATTAATTTGATACGTAAGTCGTAATAAAATGGAAACCTTCGTGCTCTAACAATGACAGCAATAACTTTTGAAACAGCCCCACCCCCTTTACTCTCCCTCCTTTCCCCTGTGATCTGTATCCCACACTCCAGTTAGTGTTTTCTCTGTTGCCATGACAACAAGATCCCTTGTTTTTTTTATTACATTTTACGTGGAAAATTAATTTTCATTGTAAATGTCATTGCGACTTTTTGTAACTTTAAATTAATTGTATTGTACGGTATATCATTTTATTGTATTGTATTTTGTTGCATTATATTTGTATTTGGACGCTACAGTTCAGTCCGCATCATATAATAAAACAACAGAACGCAATGTTCAGTCAATACGCTTTGAAGGGGTCACGACGAGTGACGGAACAACAGAAGTGTTGGGTTCTCAGTAAATGGAACAACGACTTAAACTTCGCTTCTTTATTCATCACAGAATTTGAAAGAACGTAGAAGATCCAGGAAGTAAAGCCAGACTAATAAGTTGATCAATAGCCAAAAAGCCATTGAATCAAAATCTGCACACACACACACACATATTTAAACATATATATATATATATATATATATATATATATATATATATATATATATATATATATATATATATATATATATATATATATATATATATATATATATATATATATATATATATATATATATATATCACGAAAGTAATAGGGAAGAGCATCCTCATCCTCTAAACAGTTAATTTCCAATGCCGACGTTTCGCGACGAATTCAAGTCGCATTTTCAAGGCTATAAAACAATTTGCGAACATTAATAACTCAAATTAATTTATGGAGATATGCAATGGCAATAGCTCTTTATGAAAAAAATCATTTAAAAGAAAAACCTCATTCCACGACAAACCCATTATAAGTAAAAGGAGTTCACTAAAACCTTAAAACCTACCAATATGAAAGAAAGAGCAAGACTAACATAAATAAGTAAAAACAGAGTGACGAAAACCAGTTGCCCAAACTAGGCTATAAACAGTTTTACTGAAGACGATTGAGTACATAACGACGGTACAGTCTTTTGATAATTTGTTCTAGGATGGTTAAAGTCGTTGTTGTTCTGCACTTTGGCCTAAGATGGAAAAAATCCTTGCTGTCAATATAAGTTTGACATAATTCAGAATGATTACGTATATTTGATTGTTCAGGATTAGATAACCTGTTCTATGACTTATGCCCCTTTGGGAATCTATGCGGACCTTCAACAAGTTTCGGTGAGAATAAAAAGAAGAAATTATTCCCGTTCTTCTCGCTGTCTTGTTTATTATTAAACTTAAGCTCACTAGGAGCGAAAATCTTACAAGGTATATATATATATATATATATATATATATATATATATATATATATATATGTATGTATAGAATCGACAAACTGGTCAGTTTTACCAGATACATATGTAATTATAATAGCCCCAGTGCCCTCTTAAATCTTGAATTGTTCAAACTTTTTGGGTACATTTGTCAACACAAAGCCTTCAACTTACCGTACAGCCGAGAGAAATTACAATAATTCCTTCCAGAGGAAACTTGAAGGAATTACTCAGCCTTATTTGTGGTGGACCAAATTGGCATCATCTATCCTTGGGTCAGGCTCGTCTTCCATTCCACCACTACTAACAGATGATGGTAAATTGGTTACGGGCCGTAAGGAAAAGGCTGAACTGCTTCATCGAGCTTTTGAAGCTAAGCAATCAGCTGAGGATGTCCCTCTCCCTGATACTTGTCTTCCTGAACCTATTCTTACAAAATTTGCATTTCACTCTAAGGATGTTGGGAAAATTCCGGATAATCTTGATAGCTGGGGTGGAGAAGATCCTAATGGTTTCATCCCTTTGTTTTTTTAAAAAGTTTCTAGTGTGTTGTCTCCCAAGATTTGTAGATTCTATAGATTTTTATGTTGATGTAGAACAAGTTTAGTAATACAGTGCCTGTTCCAAAGAGTGGCATATCCGCAGAATGCAGTGACTACAGGCCAATCTCTATTCTCCCCGTGCTCTCCAAAGTTGCTGAAAAACGTATTTTAAGCCACTATATAAGTATGTGGAATCTAAAAGATTGTTTGCTGATAATCAATATGCATATCGGAAGCAGTTAGGTAACTGCGATGCTCGTTTAGACTTGACATGCCATTTGCAAGGGAACCTTAATAAGGGGTTTGAGTGCAGAGTAATTCAAATACATTTTAGTGCTGCTTTTGATTTGGTAAATCACAAGGCACTTATTTATAAACTTCCGAATCTTGGAGTGGGTGGATATGTTTTAGGATTACTTATAGATTTCCATACAGATAAGCAGCAGCGAGTTGCTGTGGACAGGATCTTTAGTGAACCAAGACTTATTGTGTCTGGAGTTCCACAGGGTAGTGTTCTTGGTCCCCTGTTATTTTTAGTGTATACATGTGATATGGTTGTTGGCCTGGAAAACAAAGATTGTTTAGAATGCCGATGATGCAACGCTTATGGGTGTGGTAAAGTCTCCACCTACGAGAAATGAGGGTGCCCTCAGGCTCATTTGGGACATGGACCGGATCAGGGAGTGGTGTAGTCGGTGGGGTATGAGGCTGAACTCTAGTAAAACAAAAACGCGATTGATTAGCAGATCTCGTACAGATTTTTCACCCCCATCCTCCCCTGCAGGTGAATGGAACTTTGCTGAATGTGTCCGAACCTTTAACTATTCCAGATGTAACTTCTGATTCACATCTTACTTTTGAGAAACATCTGAAGAAAGTTTCAGCAAATGCCTCACGAACTTGGCATTGTTCATAAGGTCTTATATATTTATAACAGTGATAAAATCAGTGCAATCTAGTTTAGGTCATTTGTGCTTCCTTTATTAGAATACTGTTCTCCGGTGTGGATGTCTGCTTCCGCCAGAGATTTATCTCTTTCAGATAGGGTGGTTCATGGTGGTAGGTTTCTGTTCCCTAATAGTACCAGTTATGACTTGGACCATCGATGGATGGCCTCTTGTTTGTCACTTTTTCATAAGTTGTATTTTAATAGAGATCTTTCACATTCACAATTGATCCCTGATACCCTTTACCTGCCGAGAGCAACCAGATTCTCTGAACAGCAGCACCAGTATGCAATAAATGTGCCTCGCTGTCGAACTTCTCAGTTCCAGAGGTCCTTTATTTCTCACACCGTTGGACTGTTGTTCAGACTCCCAGAGGATGTCGAGCAATTGGAGCTTCAGAAGTTCAAGAAGATGCAGTGCATTACTACCCTAATACTAAGCGTTTTAAAAAATGCTTGTCTATTTACTAATTTATTTTTTTCTTTTTTGATAAAATGAGATCTCTTCTTTCTGTATTTCCCTTTACCTCTTACTTCTTCCTAATGAATACCATATTCTTTGGAAGCTTGAATTCTAAGTCAATGGCCACTGTGGGCTTGTTCCATATGAATAGGTTTCATCTTCTGAATAATAATAATAATAATAATAATAATAATAATAATAATAATGAGACCGAATGCAAGAATAAGAAATGATTCCGAAGTCTGTAGCAGCATTCGAACCCGTATCCAGAGTATCAGAACAATTTCCCGTTTGGTTACGATGGTGAGGATGGGTCTGTTTCAACTCTATGAAAATATATCTCAATTCGACAGTTATATTGATATGCACGTGACCGCGTTCTTATTATCTGAATGCGGGTTCGAATCCTTCCATGGCCATTTGAATTACTTCACATTCTTGCATTTGAATCTAAGGCTCTGTAGTGACAAATATATCCAAAAAGTGTGAAGAATACGAGAAGTTAAAAGAACATGCGGTTATTACAATTATATATATATATATATATATATATATATATATATATATATATATATATATATATATATATATATATATGTGTGTGTGTGTGTGTGTGTGTGTGTGTGCGCGCGCATGTGTGTGTTTTTGTGTATGTATATATATAAATATATAAATTAAATATTAATTTAATCATTGTATTTATATACCAAAATTCATCTATCGTCAAAATAATTCAGTTTAAGTCCATGTCGGATGGAACTTAATACGGGGTACATTTTTTCGTATAAGATCCTTATACGAAACTTGTGGTCAGCATTGAGTTGTTTCCCTTACTAGAGCTCTCGGATTTTGTACATCGATCTAGGATCATAATAATAATAATAATAATAATAATAATAATAATAATAATAATAATAATAATAATAGCATTATTAATATTATTATCATGTTATAGCACTGAATAAAAGCCTATTTATTGCAGGACGATCTCTACATAATGTTCAAATGTATTATAATTAGCTGCAGTATCCTCAGCGACGAATGTTGTGTGAAGAGATGCAAATTCAAAGGGCGCAAAATTGCATATAAAGCTGCATTCCTGCGTAATGAAATGAAAATTAGACCGTGTTCCCTAAATCCAATAGTTCAATTAGTAATCCACAGGGAGGTAAAAGAATATTTTGACTTTTATTGGCGAGTCGAATGCAACTAACATTTCAGTTTTCTGTAAAAGAAACTATTGAGGTGGCTATTTGTCTGTCCGTCCGCACTTTTTCTGTCCGCCCTCAGATCTTAAAAACCACTGAGGCTAGAGGGCTGCAAATTGGTATGTTGATCATCCACCCTCCAATCATCAAACACACCAAATTGCAGCCTCAGTAGTTTTTATTTCATTTAAGGTTAAAGTTAGCCATGATCGTGCGGCTGGCACCGCTATAGGTGCCGACAACACAAGCCACCACCGGGCCGTGGGTGAAAGTTTCATGGGAGGCAGTTGAGAGTTTCATGGGTTGTGGCTGAGAGTTTCATACAGCATTATATGTGTACAGAAAATCGATTGCGCCGAAGAAACTTCGGTGCCTTTTTTACTTATGTAAATTAGTGCTCCATTTACCGAGAATTATTACTTCCAAGTTTCGATTTTTCTTTCAGAACTTCCAATCTAGTTTTTAGAGTGAATTTTGTCTAATTAAGGGAAACTTAACTGCGGAAATTCATTTAGGTTTTTGAAAACCTGACGATATTCATTAATCTTACTGGATTTGACCGCATTTACCTGATCATCTATGTCATTTTAGTGGCTTTTCTTCGAGGATATCTACGAGATTAGTGATCTACTATCTTAATCATTCATGAACCGTTATTGAAAAGGTTGGGATTTAAATCCGTCCATTGGAAGACACCACGTCACAGGATTCCGTGAAATCAGAAGTGGAACTCCAGACTTGACGGTAGAGGGCAAAAAAATCAATTGACCTTAGGAATTTTCAAAGTAAAAAAAAATTTTTTTTTTTTCGCCGAAAAGATAATATGTCAAAAGTGACGTCCTGAGTGTTTCCTAGGTAACTGGAGATATGGAAAAATTATACAGTGTCGAAAGTCATATTGGAACGGAGAAACTGTATACAGTATTACTGTATATCTTCCACACAATATCTTCTTTCGGAAAAGACGAAACATGCCTCATTTTGTTGCCAATATTCAGCTGAATATCCCGGCGGGTGAGTGAAAATTTGTATCCATTTAGAATTTTTTATTTGCTCATTTACTTCGCGTGTGAAGAGCACATAATTGTCAACTCTTGTAATCAAACAGTTGGATCAGTTGGAAAAGTGATGACCATTTACGGAAAATATTCTTCGATAATGATTTATAAGATGAAAAATAAGGAAAGCTCTATAGCTTTTGTTTAGGGAAGAGAGAAGCGTTGCAAGTTGCGTGAGCGGGTGTGCACATCTGTGGGCTATAAAATCTTAGCTAAAAGTTAGGAATCAATGCCATGGTTTGCAATCTGATTTTGACTGTAGTTTGTAAAGAGCACTGCAGTAATGTCAGTATTAAAGATTACATTCCTGAATGATAGAAAGAGGAACATTAATGGTTTCTTTTTCTCTGTGACGGCATGAGATAGAAAACTTGATCTGAGAATAGGACAATGAGATTTGCTTTTGTGACGTAATCGAGCTGTCGGAAAGGAAAATGAGCCAAAATAGGAAGCTCCTTTTAGAGGAAATAGGAAATGCCAAAAGGAGCTAGTATTTACAGTACTTGATACTTTATAAGGACTGCGATAAATATTATGCGGGTATCACTGGGAAAAGCCTTTCGTGGAAAAAAAAAAATCGAAATCCAACAATCGTTAAGATGTTAGTATGACAATTACTCCAACATTTCTAAATCACAGAAGTAGCCCAGTATAAACTGGAATACATGGCAGATTGTTGACTGATGTACATGTCGTTGGAAATATCAGTTATAGAAACTTAATTACGAAGACAAAAACATAAATGGACCATGGAAAGCAAATACGATCGACCTCTCTCTCTCTCTCTCTCTCTCTCTCTCTCTCTCTCTCTCTCTCTCTCTCTCTCTCTCTCTCTCTCTCACACACATATGGTTCAGATTGTCTTAAAGGAATGCAGTACAAAAGAAGGCCTCACTTGAAACATTTTCAGATTTTCCAGGTGTAATACAGCAAAACGGACCTAAATCTAACAGTCATTTTCGTCACTCATAATAGTATGCAATAAACACTTAAAGCTAAGGAAACTTCGTAAAAGAGTTGCGATCACGGAGGTCAAATACACTTCGTTACATTTATCTACCAAAACAAAATTTCCAACTTTATTCTCCTGTGTTACGTCATAGCCCGCATGAGGACATTCTGTGCTTTTTATGTAGAAAGGCAAGACATGGTCGCCCACTTTTCATACCCTCTACAGACAGACATTGTGTCTCGCCCCTTTCAAAGATAACTGGGACCATTGAAGGACATCCACCCTAACGACTGGTGGATTTCAACAATAAAATGTAAAGGACTAACCAGTTTCCCAGTAAAGTCCAGTGGCTTTGGCTTATCACCACAAACACATATGACACAAGTTTAATGTCGGTTTAATATTTTTCACCCTCTCCAAGGACCCCCCAAACTTTCTCACCTCACATGCCACAGTGTTCTCTCCCCTCCATCGACTCCCAGCACAATCTCCCGACCCTACCCATCCTCCTCCCACGAGTCATTTGTAATCTGTATCTTCATTTCCTCAAGCCCCTCACCATTACACCCAAACAACTTTCACCCATCTTCGATCCCATTATGCCTTTGCAACCAACGTCAGCCATGCCCTTGCCATAGAAACTGAAACATATGTAAACCACTAAGGAAGGTAGTTCGTTGGTGTGGAGCATTGGAACGAAAGTGTGGCTTGTCACAGATATCACCCAGCTCTGTGCCCAACATTGGTTAGATATCTGTAATGGCCTCAGTACGATACAGGATGGGAACCTCATACAAAAATTTTTACCTGTGATATTACTGTGAAAGCCCTGCTAGATATCTGTAGTCAGTTACAGGTAATTGCTAACATATCCATCTTGTAAAATGTCCAGACTTTCTTTAGATGACTTCTCAACACCACTCTCTTGTCAGCACTTGTTCCTCCACGCACTCCACCCCCACCACCTCCCTCCCTCCCTACCCACCATCCAATCCCCCGTAACATGCACACGTCCAGCACTTTAAAACACAACAATTCATGACAGTGATGGAAGGCCTCCAATAAAGGAAAACGGTCTTCAAGAACTGCTTATTCCGTATCGATCTTCTTTTGCTAATGTTGAGAGTCTAAAGGAGCATCACAGAAATCCCTCTATTAACAGATGACTGTAAAAGACAATATTGTTTTCTTTACATCAATGGAAATCATGATGAAACAGCAAAAGGAGCAGAATTATGTGTGGAAAGTTATTCAGATATTATACAACAATATGGTGACTGCAAAAAGGAGGGGTTATCTTCTATCTCAGACTGAACGATACATATAAAATAAAACCAAAATAGTCAGGTTAGAATAGCCAGTAACTTTATTGAAGAAGGAACAAAGCAATATGGATAAACTGCCTTGGAGGTACTGTGTTTGCTTAACTTATTAAATTCCATGATGATAAACTCAGAAGATTAGATATAACTGATAGGACTAGCGTAACTCAGGTAATGAGCTATCAACAGAAGAAAATTGGGCAGAGAAGTTCAAAGAAGTATATGGTAGTAAGTCATCAGCGAAAGCACTAATAGGAGGAGAGATATCCAGTCGAGGATCATTGATTAAAAAGTAGAGGAAGAGTATGAGAGAGAACAAAACCCTAAGGCACATCATTTTAGAATGGTGAGGATTTAGATGTTACATTGTCAACGATAATAATATGAAGTGTTAAAAAAAAAAAAAAAACTTGGAATAAACTTGCAGAGGAGGGAAGCCTCAGTTAAACATTTTTGATGAAAGAGACTTAATGATGCAAGACTTGTTCATTGCCTTAGGAATATCAAAAGGCTTGGAAAGTGATTCCCCCAAGTTCTGCATATAAGACAGTGAGTCTTTAGAGCAACAGAAAAGAAGGTAGGTAGAGGATCTTGCCTGGCAGAGGTCATGCTGCCGAGATGAGATCATGACATCGGATGTGCCTCTAGTGTGAGAAAACTTTCTTTAAAGTAGAGCGACTAAGCAATTCACAGACAATATAAATTCCGCATGAACAGCAGCAGAAAGAAAGGCTAGCGATGGCAGACGGCCCATGGTTTCTGGAACAGATGACTGAGGAGCAGGAGCAATCAACTAGTTGATAGAAGGAGAGAAAGTTGTACCTTAAGAATAGCAGGAGAAGGAAAGGCTAGCGATGGTGGGCGGTCCAGGGTTTCTCGAACAGATGACTGAGGAGCAGGAGCTAGTTCAACTAGTTGATAGAAGGAGAGAAAGTTATTCCGTAAGAACAGCAGCAGAAAGAAAGGCTAGTGATGGCAGACGGTCCATGATTACTGGAACAGATGACTGAGGAGTAGGAGCAATCAGCTAGTTGATAGGAGGAGAGAAAGTTAGGCTATACCTTAAGAACAGCAGCAGAAAGAAAGGCTAGTGATGGCAGACGGTCCATGATTACTGGAACAGATGGCTGAGGAGTAGGAGCAATCAGCTAGTTGATAGAAGGAGAGAAAGTTAGGCTATACCTTAAGAACACAGCAGAAAGAAAGGCTAGTGATGGCAGGCGGTCCAGGGTTTCTCGAACAGATGACTGAGGAGCAGGAACAATCAAAAAGTTGGCAGAAGGAGAGAGAGTTATAAGATGCAACTCATGATTCAATCCCCAAAGTTAAGAATGCGTCGACATAGGATTTCTGCCGGCAGAGTTTCGGTTACCAAGGGACAAGCTGTATGTAGTTAGTCTGAGCTACTCTCAAACAGATGAGCTTATAGCATTCCAGTTTCTGTAAAGATCTTGAAAACTCTTTCCCTTTTTCAGTTTTCTGTAAAAGAAAGCTATTGAGATGGCTATTTGTCTGTCCACCCGCACTTTTTCTGTCTGCCCTCAGATCTTAAAAACTACTCAGGCTGCAAATTGGTATGTTGACCATCCACCCTCCAGTCATCAAACATAACAAATTGCAGCTCTCTAGCCTCAGTAGTTTTTGTTTTATTTATGGTTAAATTTAGCCATGATTGTGCGTCTGGCACCACTATACGTGCCAACAGCACAGGCCACCATCGGGCCGTAGGTGGAAGTTTCATGGTCCATGGCTGAGAGTTACATATAGCATTATACGCTGTACAGAAAAGTCGATTGTGCCGAAGAAACTTCGGTGCATTTTTTACTTGTTCTGTACAAAGAATATCAGAGTACTCATTTAATCTACATTTTATCACAGCTTCCGGTATACTGGTTTTGTGCTTGTGCATCATTGATGGGTAAAGAATGTCATTCCACTGGCCCCTCTGGTGAACATTACATTTTTCTTATTGACAGGAGAAAAAGACGCATAAATGAAACTTATTTATATTTTCTTTTTCTTATATACACATCGTTGCAGGCAAACAAGCTACAATATACTGTTCTTAGCTTATCATAGATACAACTATCATTTCAAAAGTGCCCCGGAACGTGAATTTTTGCTGATTTTTTCCATTCGTATCATTATAAGGTGCACCGGTTTTACGTCTCTTTCAAGAAGAAATGTCAATTTCCACTCAAGGTTGTTGTGCTTCAACACATCACTCACTACTGCACGGTAGTATACGGCCCTTGCATACGGCACGAAATAGGTTGAGGACTTTGCATTAATTTTTTTTCTTTGTTGTGTAAAAACGTAGAGAGAGAGAGAGAGAGAGAGAGAGAGAGAGAGAGAGAGAGAGAGAGAGAGAGAGAGAGAGAGGGCGCAGTTTGGGTTGGAAGAGAGCACGAGTAGAGAGACAGGGAAGGGGGATGTTGGGAAGGTCGGGGATCCTTTGGTGAAGAGGCTCTATGATGACGAGGAGCTTTGAACGTGGATGCCTGCACCCCACCAAACACTCAGACACGCACACTCTGTATACAAAAATGAAAAAGAGTCCTGCACATGACGACAGTGCCGTTTTTTTTACGTGTAATGATAATTAAAAGTAAGCTTGAAGAAAACCACATGAAAACTCATGTGCAAAAGTTGACTATTTTCACACAAATGTCCAAGCAAAAAAATAATAATAATAATAAAATAAAAAAAGGACAGCAAGAAAAAGTATAAAAATTCTCGAGTATTAGTCAAAGATATTTAAGTATGTTTGTTTTTGTGTGTGCGGGTGTGTGTGTTTCGTATTGATTAATCGATTAAATTACTTATTGATAAAAATTTTTTTTATTTGTGTAGTTCTGTCAGTTTTGCGAAGGGAAAACCAGCAGTAACGATTAGGGCACACCGAAAATATAATTCAAGAAAAAGAAAGGATTTTTCAGAGTTGAAGGACCTTTAAGCCCATATGTATGAAGGAAGCTGTCAGTCAAATGACCCCGAAATGAAAGCTTCACGAAAGGAAATGAGATACAAGATGATGAAAAGCTCATTATCTCGTACAAGAGATTTTAACCTTTTTATGAGGAAATTCACTGAGAAATTTCCTGCACTCACCACTTTTAAATTATGGTTGTATGCACCATTAACATTGTTAGAACGGAAGTTTCTATTAGCATAGTTAAGAGATTAGAAGAAGGAAGTTCCTTCCTCTAATCTCATTCCGTTCTAATGAAATGCTCAGCCAAAGCTTAATCAACCACAGTCTTCATCAAAAGTTTACTCACGTGGGAGTTTGAAGGTAATCGTAATTTTAGTTTTCTGTAAAAGAAAGCTTTTGAGTTCGCTTTATCTGTCCGTCCACACTTTTTCTATCCGCACTTTTTCTCTCCGCGGTTTTTTTGTCCGCCCTCAGATCTTAAAAACTGCTGGGGCTAGAGGGCTGCAAATGGTATGTTGATCATCCACCGTCCACTCATCAAACATACCATATTGCAGCCCTCTAGCCTCAGAAATTTTGATTTTATTGCAGAAAGATAGATCTGTTTTCGGTGGCCTTGATTATACGCTGTACAGAAAACTCGATTGCGCCGAAGAAACTTCGGCGCATTTTTTTACTTGTTCATTTTAGAAACTAAGAGTTTTCAAAATGTTCCTATTGACAGGAAAATGACGGAAAGGAAGCGATGTACAATGAGAAACAACTTATTCAAAGAATGATGTCGGCGGTGATGGACTATTATTACTAAAGACATCGAAACTACGTTGGTGTATGGCATTCAGGAGGGTACCCATCAATCCCACCATTACCATTGCTTAGCAAAGATTCGTTACCCGTGATAAACTTATCAAACCAGACAAGAGAACTTCCAAGTACTTTCATCTCTTTTGGGGGCCGTTTAACCTTATGTGCAATAAGAGTATATATCCTACTATACTAAAATATATATATATATATATATATATATATATATATATATATATATATATATATATATATATATATATATATATATATATATATAAATCACCCATCATTACAGGTGAAAATATAGAGACTGGCTGTATGTCCTGACCAGTTTCTTTTTTATTTCCAAGCCGGGGACGAATGTTCATGTGGGATAAAAAAAATAACATGTTAAAGGGATTATAATTATATATATATTATATAATATATTATATATATATATGAATATAATATACATATATGTATATATATTATATATATATATGTGTGTGTGTGGTTCTAAAGGCGCCATTGTATGAGATGAAAATTAAAATCCAAGAAAAAATCCACTCGATCATACACGCGTTGGGCACGAGATCTTTGTTTCTTATGAGATGTAGCCACTAGTGTGGCAACAGTCTCACTAAGACTGCGCAGATATATGCATCGGCGTGCTTTACCCATATATGGATTTAAAATTCTTATTGTAA
>NC_089795.1:54464484-54491984 GCF_040412425.1 Macrobrachium rosenbergii
TACATATATACATATACATATATATATATATATATATATATATATATATATATATATATATGTAATTCTAATAGCCACAATGCCCTCTTAACTTCTCGAATTCTTCGCGCTTTTTTTGATATGCTTGTAACTACGAAGCCGAATGTATCCAAACGAAAGTGACAGTAGATTCTACATATACATATATATATACATATATATATATATATATATATATATATATATATATATATATATATATATATATATATATATATATATATGTATATATATATATACACACACACACACACACACACACACACGAGGTGTGACAATAAAGAAACGAGAGACTTATCATTAATTGTTAAAAGATGACGATTGGAGGTTCTTTGAAGCTGAAAATACCTGAAAAATATAACTGTTGGTCTGGTGTTCAATCGTGAATTTGATATTCGGTTGAAATGAGTTAATGAAAATTAAAAATCTGTCAGCGTCAAACTAACTCCTAAGAAGTGCGAACGTGTCGTCTACATACCGCTTATAAAATGTGCTCTTCCAAAAAAAAGTTAAGTATACCTTGGTTTTACCAGACCACTGAGCTGATTAACAGCTCTCCTGGGGCTGGCCCGAAGGATTAGACTTAACATGGCTAAGAACTAACTGGTTGCCAGCGGCAGGACCTACAGCTTATTGTGGAATCCGAACCACATTATAGCGAAATGAATTTCTATCACCAGAAATAAATTCCTCTAACTCTTCACTAGCCGGCCGGAGACTCGAACTCGAGCCTAGTGACGGCTAGTCCACAACTCTACCGACTTTCCCAACGAAGAATTTATGTGCTCTTCCAGCTACCGCATGAAGATACCCAGAAAGATGGGACCGAGTGGAGAGGCCATAGCCATACCATCAATTTGTGAGTAAGAACAGCCATTAAACACAAAAACGGTGTCCCGCACCGCTACATCTCAAAGTCTCTTGAAATCGTTCTTACAGTATCATTAAAACGAGACTCATCGGTGGGAAAAAGCTTATGTAAAATATCGGGTTCTGCAGCACTGCATTCTGTCAGACGAGGCAAGTCATACAATCAATGCATGTTTTCTGAGGAATTCAGCTAATGTCGAAAGAGCAAGAGCTGAAGGCTGATCTGATTATAAATGGTTATTGCAATTGATGATAAAAGTTATGCATATGAACATATTTAAAAGAGCAAAAAGGGTGCCGTTTAAGTATACTGAAGTGTTGCTATTCCCGATAACTGTACTCCATTACATATGGATAAAATGTCTCTTTTATACTTATTTGTCCAAAGATTTTAGAAAGTCCATGGGCAATTTTCCCGTATTGCATTAGTAGGATATGTAATAAGATTATATTACATGTAGGAAAGGTAATGGCTAATATAAACTATCATGATTATAGAGTATATTATGTTCATTGTCTTATACCGATCCTGTAGTTGCTAATCTTGGAAAGAGTAAGGAGAATGTAAGTGCATGAATTGATTGTAGCATTAGTTTTGGCACTCTGTTTATAATTCTAAACGCCATTAATGAAAGCATTCCAAAATGGAAACATGCTTAGAAATTCAAACTTTCTCCTTCCCAAATGCTGCACTGAATTTTGTCAAGTACCAAGACTTTTTTTTTTATGAACTACACTTGTTTTTAATTTTTCGAGATTTTCGTAAGTATGAAGGCCAGAACTGTTTTTGAGTATTCTAATGAACTTCAGAAAGCAGAACAAGGTATGAACGTGAAAAGGAAAGGAACAAAACAAATTTCGCCAAAGAGGATTGTGCACTGAAGCGCCTTTGTCGACAAGTCAGTCCCCTGTGTTCCGTCAGTTAATGGGCGTCAGCTTATTACGCGTGAGTGGTGTCAGCTTGGGTGGCTGATTATACAGGTATTTTTGATGATACGTCTGTGAATCATTAGGAAAGTAGCTTGCGTATGAATCAAATGTAAAGAGAAATTTCCCCGGAGCATCCGGTGAGGTAAATGGTAATTGCCCGTTCCAGGTATCTTGAAGTGTAAAAGGACAAAAAAAATGAGAGTAGTGCCTTGTCAAATAAAATCATTATTCTGTTCTTGGTTTCTGGAAATGATACAGCAGTTGATGAAATATTCAAGAAAGCTGAACTAACGTATAGCAATCAGAACCAGTATTATTTATTACCAAAATGGTCATTGATCTATTGTTGTTAATAACTGTAAGGCCGAAACCCTACCGACAATTTTTATTACATTAAAATGAAATTCAGATTTAATACGAAAGCCCCCTCAAGTATTAAATAAGGGATTACGAGTCAAAACAACTTTAAAATGCGAGAAAAGCCTCCAGCTCCAAAACAAAGGAAACGACGGAGCAAAAAACGAGGTAACATCTATTTATCACAGAAAATTAGGAAATCACTCCACTTGAAAAGGCCTCACAACGCCAAATGCAAGCGAACATCCAAATAACCAGATACAACAACAATGGAACCAACCCAATGCTTCGTCAGTTAATAATACGATTGACACACCGGCCTTTTTATTTCCGAGAAGAAACGCAACTCTCGCACCTGGTGCCCAAGGTACGCAGTTATTTCAGGAGAAATGAAACATTCACGGCATTAAAGAGGATGGGAAACTTCGCCGCATCCGTCTCTATACCTTTCTGAGTAATATTACGCCCAGTGATGATTAGAGAGATTTAACAACAAGCATCGTATATCACGCACAATTCGAGGGTCACATGAGCGAAATGAATAAATGTATTTAGGCGAGGCTACGTTCCTGAATGTGCTGAAATAACCCTTCACCTTTCTAAATGAAAGACATCATTAGTAGTACTCACACATACAATCATATAATATTTATACACACACACACACATATATATATATAATATATATATATATATATATGTGTGTCTGTATGTATGTATGTATATGTATATATATATATATATATATATATATATATATATATATATATATATATATATATATATATATATATATATCGTTTAATATCCATTTCACACTACCTCAGAATACATTACACCCAGGTGGACTTTTAATTGATAAGTGCTTCGTCATGAGTGGGATTCAAACCGTTGCCTGTTTTAGAATCTAAAACACCATGTACAGTAACATTTGACTACTGAGCCATCAAGAGAGGTATAAGTTGATTCTGACCCTGTTGTACTAAATGCGCCTGCTGAATTCAGGTTTTCCGCTTAGAATCCATATCAGCTCACCTCTGCCATGATAGTTGATAAGACAGGTTGTAACGCGAGGGTAATTATGACTTTTTATCACAAACACTGTTAACAATTCCCCTTGTGGTGCAAGGTATTTCTGATGTACAGTGAACTGGATATTTAACGGTATTTGTGTCTCAGTATTTGTGAATATATGGAAAATATCAGGTGCGTGTGTATGTGACAAAAATTCATAATTAGCCACGTGCTGCAAACTTATCAATCAGCTCCCATGATATTGATGATATTGATTCTAAGTAGAAAACCTGAATTCGACAGTAATATGTTCCACATAGTCTGCATCGACTATACTTCTCGTGATGACTTGGTGGTCAATAGACATTGAACATCGTTGTTTCTAAACCTGGCAGCGGTTCGAATCCCACTGGCGACAAAGCATTTGTCAATTATAATTCCCCTTGGTTGTAAGGTTTAGTTAATTGGATTTTAAAAGATATTTTTGTTTTCCTGGTGGGACTTGCATCCGTATGGGGTAGAAAGAGTGAGTTTGCCATTAACACCTTATGCTATTTCTTTCAAATTCTGATACATATTCCCAGAACTCCACCAGACTATTAACCGGGCTCTTATGTTAGATTTCAGATTTTACTATAATTAATGATCCATGTGTAATGCATAAACACTGGTGTATATATGTATATATAAAAGGTATAATAATCATAACTGAAAATGACAATCATGATGGAAATAGGATACTGTTGAATTCGTTCCTATTATAACGTAGTGAAGAGACAAAGATAGAGTGAGCGGGTACTCGGAGCTAATGTTCTGCCGACTTTTGCAAACCTAAACACGATTCTCTAAACCGAAGGTGCCATTTTTTCCAGTATGATGTTTATCAAATTCAAGGGTATTGACATTGTCGTACATTTTTGTTAGTAAACCGATATTCTGTTATCCTGTTGAAGGATCATGTGTTCGTATACTTGTGTATTGTGTGTCAAATGTTTCACCCCATGATCGAAGTTAGAATGTGTTTGTATAACTGCATGTTAACACCGATACAGGTGTAGTTGACTTTGCTCAGTATCATACTGAACTGTTTGCGAGGCAGATGTCTCAATCTGCCTAATTACCAGTAAATGTAGAAAGACGAAGAACAGTCTACTTAATGGACCCTTGTAGTGGCGGAGGTCAAAAAGCCCACCCTACGAATAAGAGTGAGGAATTACGGCCCGGAAGCTGTGGTGTCTCTAAAACTCCAGATGTGAATACACGTTTCATCAGTTTGGAGAAGGCTTGTAGCCTTATCCAAATCTCGACATGGTTTCGACCCAGCCTGCTACATGACTTGCCACATGATGTCCCCAAGACGCGAGACCTATTTCCTGCAGATGAAGAATCTTCCCCAACGATGAATTCCACGAGGTTAAACAAGCAGTCGCCTCCGATCATGACGTCACCGGTATCGCCCGTATGATGCTCTAATTGTCGGCGTCACCGAGGGATTCTCGGTCGAAAGTCTATGAGTTCCTTCAGATATTCATAGGCGCACGTCAAGGGACAACCTAGTTAATAATATTAAGTGCTTCGTATTAGTGTTCTCTGGGAGGAGCCCATTCAGTCAGTTTTTAAGCCATACATTTTTCTTGTTGATACTTACTATTACTTTATGTATTCTCTCGGTTTGGTGCTGTATCTTGTCTTTACACACACACACACACTCGTATATATATATATATATATATATATATATATATATATATATATATATATATATATATATATATATATATATATATATAACGTTACGATCGGGATGTGTGCTTTTGTTTTTTTTTGTATAAAAATATATCTATGAAGCCTGAGTTCTGACGAAGTAGCGCTGCAATCTTACCGCAAAACGGTGAAATATACAAGGTGTGGACTATTTTGTGATGAACTTACTTTTATACAGTGATTAAAAAATGCTGTAAATTAGAATAAAGAAATTCTCGGTTAGTTTGAATGTTAATGATTATTTGTTACTGTAAGCCAGAGAGAGAGTGGAAGATTATAAGGGATTATGTACTTACCTTAACTATGCCTATTACGATGTACTCCAGACCTGGTCGATCGGAGTAATAATGGAGGATAAGGGCGCCATCGTCAGCCCTCTCAGTGCATCTGAAGGAGGGAGCCTTCATGCCCGGGTAGATCAGAGCCAGGTGATCATGAAGAGCGTCTAAGTTCTGAAAGAGTAACGGAAAGTTCATTACCGCGGGAAGCCCTATTAACTACAGGTTATGTGACTATACGCCTGTTAGATTGTTTTGTTTTTGCCTTCAACATGCCAAAAACTCAATTTTTTTCCATGGCTATTTCAGCACTGTTCAGTAAATACAAGTTAGAAAACTGATGATTGTTCAAATCAAGGGTTAGAAGGAGTTTTTACAGATGGGGAGACATGCCGCCGTAACTGGTGTCAGTATTTTCTTGACTTTGAGTGGCGCATCAGTGCATTAGTCATTAAAAAAGTTAATGCACCCAAAGAAAAGCAAAGGCAAAGCTTGTACGTGAGTTTACCAGGAAGTGTCAATAATTACCAATGGGTGGAAGAGACTGGTGGGTGTAAGACTGACTGAATCAGTATAACATCACTTTTTCAGTGAAAGGTCAAAAGAAATATATGTAATAATTTTATGATACCACATTTAAATTGCATGGCGAAAATTGGTGGACCTCCAAGAAGAGACAGTCCTTGTATTTTACCCACCCAAATACTTTTGGGTCCGACATCACTAAACATTGTAGATGGGACTGAATATAAAGTCATTTTTGAAGTAACGGCAAAGCAGCTGTAATTTAACAAAAATTAACTGTGAAATTCAAAACAGACTTATAAAATTATAACCACAAATACTGACGAGTTTTTAGAAAATGAAATCAACAATCGTATACACACCGTAAAGTTACAAAGAAAAAATTCATTAAAAGGAAAATTTTCTCTCCAAACACTAGAGTTATAGCAGGTTGTGCTCTTGCAGAGTTGTCCAGACTAGCAAAATATTATACAGATTACAAATACTATTAGTAGTTGTAGATATATTTTCTTGTTACCATCAAGCCGTGCTGATAAAGAAAAAAGTGGTCCTTGACAATTATTTTGAAGGTGTATGCATTTAGTAATATTCATGCTCGACGTTTTTTGAGTAGAAAAAAATATTAAGCTGTACAGAGTAAATTTAAGAGTAATAAAGGCTCCTGTAGCTGAATGATTTGATCACTGAAAAGTAGTATATACAAATACTCTTAAGTCATATTACTATAGTAGAGAATGTCATGGCCAACTCATCCAAGCAAGGGCTAGATGATAAACAAACTCTGATTCAGGTTTACGCGCTTACAGACGAAGGATGCTGCAAAGTCCGTTGGTTAGAAGGCATAAGAAGAGAGGTCACAACAGAAAGGCAATGAGTTCATTTCCAGAAAGTAGAACGGCTGCGTAGATTACTGATGAGAATAAGAATGAGCTGGTATGCAGTTTAAAATACTCACGAGATTTTTAAAGTGAGGAAGTTGAAGGATTTAAATTGTGAAGAAATTTAAGGTAGCTTATGTTAATGATATATTAAGAGGGGGAAAAAACAGGCTGTGGAACCAGATATCTAGATAGATGATGGATGAGTGTACTTAGATCAGTTTAATTCATGAAATGACGAATCTCGACTCGTATGGGTATGGCATGTCGAATCCAGGTAAAAAAATTCACAGAAAAAAGTCACAGGAAAGAAAGTCACATTAATCTTTGCTAGATAGTGACAACCAAGGGTTTTAACCCGGTATGTGTCCACCTTTGCGGCGTGTTTAGTGCAAGCCTGTTGGGGGATTGCCATAAAAACATAAACAAAAGACTGTAAACATCACAAAGATAATGACCCCCAAGAAATATTAGTCCTAGATAACGACCCCCGAAAACTCTTAGGGGTCACTATCTAGGAAAGATCCCAAAATATTTTCTGTTTTATTACTTTAATAGTTTTAATTGCCACCATAAATTGTGACTTTTTCCTAGTGACTTTTTTTTCTTAGCCAAAATTGTGACTTTTTTCTCTGACTTCTTTTCTCGTGACTTTACTACTGGCCACCGGCATGTCACGACGAAAAAACATTGTTACAAATATGGTACTCGTTATGTTGTCATCTCAGCTGCCTGAGCGTGATAAAGACAAGATGATTGCTGTACTGGGACAAGAACGTACCAACACCTTTTCGGAAATATTCAAGAATTTCCTGAAAAGTAATCTTAAAGAAAACTTTGATGATGTACTAAAACCACAACGGATTCAGACAAAGAGAGTGAAATTGCTTTGAGAAAAAACTCTTCAGCAGGAGGAAATGATCACATTCAAGTTCTTCTGAAAAGTGTTGGTGTAAACTAACGATAGTGGAACATAACGGAAAACAATATAAGTGTTTGTCATTTTCCTCTAAGACCAGCTGAAACGTGTTACTAAACTCGTCACTATAAGGGGACTGTTCTTATACTTTTCACTGAAACTAATATTCCGTACGGAAATGATGCTCTTCAACACCTGCAAAAGTCGTATGTTTTAATAGGGGATAAGGAAGGACATCATTACTCACCGTTAAATAAGTATAACATTTTAAATATCAAACAACCCAAAAAAAAAAGATTATATGTTCAAGATTATGATTTACTGCACCAATGGTATACCCCAGCAGCTGATTAACAAAGCATATTAAAAAACAAGTAAAATGGTGCTTTTCAAAATAGTAGAGATGCAGAAATAATAAGGGAAAGAAATATAAACAGCCGGCAAAATATTTCTTGTGTCCCCTACTGACTTCGTACCTGCTACCGTAAAAACAGGCATGCTACATAGGCACACATGCTAAATTGTATACCCCACCTTTTCCCTGATGGAAAATAAAAGATTTGAACCAACATGTAGATGATAACCGAGAAGTTATTTATATAGACAACTGAGAAAGAACTGAAGTTGTATGACAATGTTAACAGTGGCAAGAGAGAGATCGTGTCAGCTGATAACTGGTTTTTATCTGAACCCACTTTTCATGAGTCAGCATGTAAGGTTATGGTTATTCAGTAACATGACAGAATTTTGAAGCAACAAAGGATGTAGCTGCCATCTGCCCCTGCGCAGATATTGCGGGCATGAGCTATACAAAACCAGGAGCAACCTTTGCTTGTCCCAGGGGAGAAGCACTTATTGAACAGCCATCTTCAATCCACCCCGTCTGAAAAGCAGTCGGATCAACCAATTGGAGCACCTTGATAACACAGTATAGCAATGGAAATCCGACTTTCACCATTTTCATAAGACTATTTATGATGACCTTTATCCTTGATAACCAAAATGCATGAATTTGAGTTTTCTTTGGGCAAGTAATAAGAAAGACAAATAAAAGGGGTATAGTGAGCGACGGGCATTTGGGATGTGTTTGCAAGGGTATGTAATGGGTTGATTAGGGAACATCCAGTGGGTGTAACTTTGGTACCAGAGGAGAGTTTTATCCTTATTCACCTTTACGCGAATATTATCAACGGTATAGCTACCTGCAGTGATAATTGCTGGTGCTTTCAAATTATTCATAATCTTGATGCTAAAGTTGCAGCTCTACAATAAGCGTGAATGGTATAACTACTGCAGGTAGTTATACATGCAGTGATAATCGCTGGTGCTTTCGATATTATTCATATTCTTGATGATAAAGTTGCAGCTCTACAATGAGCATGAAGAGTTATTCAACACCCTATCACTGGTGGAAAGAGATCATTTGGGGGCAATTCCCTGCTATTAGACGTAATAACACTGGAATAGAAAATTGGAATGACAAACAGAATTTCAATTGTTCCCTCAGTTGCTTCCACCACTGTTGGGCATAAGATGGAAGGTGATGGTCACACTTCAAAGATCAGTCATAGCCTTAAAGTCATCTAAAGTCATCCATAAGTGTATGGTATCTCAGTGCATAAACTAGACCAACTTACGTCCAGCAAAAGGAAAGGGCTAAGATAAGGAGTCTGGTTATGGAAATCGGTTTGGGAATTAAACAAAGGTGTTCCAGGGATTAACTAACTTTCCTGAGAGTTTATGGCGTCTTGTCACAATCGACAAAAAGGCAAATATGCGTGTGTTGCAAAATTGAAATACGAAAAGGGAATCAGTATGAAAGGATTAAAGTTGTGGACAGAAATACGTAAAAGGAAAAATCGGCCAAGATTTGTGGGTTTTGCCTCATTCCATGTAACTTCACAAATGGCTGTTGTTGTGAAAGGTTTATCGTCATCAGTTTCAAGAAGAGTTGGAAATGTTTTTAACATTCCTGTCAAAACTGCCAATCCTTCAGCTAAAGAGCATGGGAGAGCAGTGCCAAGAGATTTAATGAGGGAGGGAAGGCAACAGAAAGAACCACTAAAAAATAACTGATGCTGATTCGTGAATCGGTAGGATTAAAGTTTAAATGGTTCTAGAAGAAGGAAGTCAATTTCCGTTTCAGAGCTGAATGACCTCATAGGTCCCAGTGCTTGGCCTTTGGCCTAAATTCTATATTCAGTTCAATAACATTTTCCTCCCCCAAAAGCATATATACCATGTTTGCACTATAGACTAAAAACATATTATCTGTTGAATAATCTCCTTATAATTTGATGACCACTTACACGTAAGCATACAAAAACACAGGAAATGTAATTAAGAGGAACAAGAATAGTCGCAAGAGAAGGGGAAGATAAACAGAGGAATTATGAAAAACTCCCAACAGTCGGGCAGTTGTGAAGAAAAATGGAAAAAAGAGCCTGGGTAGGAGATAACAATGAGCTAAGTTAATTAGGCCCTCATTCCTCGCTGGAAGTCTCAATAAAACTCCGCTGTATAATCATATGCTATCTTGTTATCCATCAGCTTAATTATCAAATTAAATATTACCTTAAATATGGCAGTTATTTTTAATAGTGTTGATGTCTGTCAACACTAATAATGATTTGCAAACTTCTAAGATTTTAGTGTTTACATTTTATTATAACTGAATTATACTGTAAACAATTAGCTAATTGAAATATCACGGGGAAATCAGTAAAAAGGAGAAACCTTTATTCTACGATTATGAAGACCTAAAAGCAAGTTTTTTTTTCTATGTCGATGAATATATCTTGCTTTATACCATCATATTATCAGATTTCCTTAAGGTAATTATGCTGTGAAGTAAATTCTGTTCATCAGCCACAATACGCTTTCATGAGCTTGCCATAATACGCTTTCATGAGCTTGCTATAAACCCTTAAACAAATGTTCAAATAAGTGTAGGTATTGAACATGAAATCCATGCTGCTAGAGGAACAGGTCATTTGTGTTGGTGTTATTAATGTACTAAATTCACATTGCCTACTGGTATGCTAAGGTTTAAGTGTTGTCTGATGTATATACTGTATACACACACACACACACACACACACACACACATATATATATATATATATATATATATATATATATATATATATATATATATATATATATATTTATATACATGATAACTCCATAATGATCAAACTGACCATTCCAACGCTCAACAACCAATCATCGTCAACTCAGCTTGCTTAATGTTTTTATTTTCTTTTTTTAACCCCGTGTTCTTTTTCATTTATGTTGTCCTTTACGTCAGTCTAGCCTTCACTACCAATATGGGTAGGTGTTCTGTGCCACTTTGCTGTTATTTGTCTTCCCCTTTTTGTTCTTTTTTATTTTCTGGTCTGCCTAAGATATAAATAAGGTGAGAAATAAATTTTGTATATACCTTTCACATTATATATACAAGTATTTATTGTTTTTAACCGCTTTTGCAGCATTGAAAATGCAAAAAGCGATGTGAAACGTCGGCTCTTGAATAAATGTATACAATTAGAACTCCTTTCCATGAACTTTTGATCGTGTATGATAACTATTAAACGTGATTTTTTATATCAACCGCCACCGGGAAGAAATGAAAGATGGCTGTAGATCCTATTGGTGCTGTTTTTTTTGTTGGGTCATATTCAGGGGAATGATACAAAGTGGGAGAAATTCATAATAATCATGCTTGCGGGACTATACATACGAATATACCAACGGCTGGAAAACAAGTATTTGCACCTGACAGGTGTTTGTACGAGGGGTCCTACCCTCATTAGTGACAGGTCAAATTTTACAATCCTCGGGAACCCTGCATCCCTTTTTTCCCCAGTCTTTCAAGTTCCTTCCTTAAAATTAAATTCCTTGTACATTTCTTTTTAGATGAATAGTCCAAGTTTGTACACGCCATGACTTATATTGTATTCATGTTCTTGCCGAAGCTTTCTTATGTAAAACTCGACTCAATCCTGTTTCTGTCTAGTGCCTTTTTGGAATAAACAGTCTTTTTTGCTCCTGCTTAGTTGATTATATGATTGATTTCACTGCCATGTACACAGATTTTTACTGTTCACCTGTGCATTTCTTCCACATCTTTTCAACTACTCTTTTCTCTTCTCCAATGATTTTTTAGTTTAACCAGTATAAAAATTATCACAAGACTTACATAGAATCTGGTATACACATGCTTTAGTACTGTCGGAAGAGTTCTTTATGAGTACATGTTTCATTGTTTTATTATTCTTAAATGCTCCTTTAACTCCAAAATTCTCAAGTTGATTGGGAATATACCAAAAACTTCTTATCATGTGGCAGTACAAGCAGTTATTTTGTTTTAAAGTTCCTTTATTGTGAACATAAAATGTCTTTATTGCCGCTTTTAATGCATTGTCTGACACTAATTAATGTACAGGTCAATAATGAATCCACCCTAGTGAGTTTTGACGTAACTTCATTATTCACAAAGGTACTTATTGACGATTTCCTGGGATTTTTAAGGAATATCTTTGAGAATAGACAGCTGGATTAACTCTTTTCCAAAAACACGCTAATAGAATTAATTAAGATTCGTGTAAAAGCATATGAATTTGAAAAGAATCACACAACAGACTGAGGTCAAATGAATTTTTTATTTCACAACAGGCAAAACCACACTCCTAATAGTAGAACGTATTCTACAGCCTGCTCCAAGACGGACGTGGAATGAAAATGTAGGAAGTTGTCTTTGGAAGTATATATATATATATATATATATATATATATATATATATATATATATATATATATGTATGTATGTATGTATATATATTATATATATATACACAGTACATATATATATATATATATATATATATATATATATATATATATATATATATATATATATATATATATATATATATATATATATATATATATATATGTATGTATGTATGTATGCATATATGTGCAATTTCTATTGAAGTTAATAACATTGTTCACTGTTACTATCTTCCTATTAAGACTTTGAATCAGTCTATACGTCTTTTTCTCTTCTGGCAAGCTTCTAAGGATTAAGGGAAAATTATTCAAGAGTCCTTACATTTACTTTTTCTAGTCGATGGACCGTTTCCCCACCTCTCTGCGGCGTCACCAGGATTGGATTGCAAATAGACTTGCAAGGTATTATTACTGCATGCAGACAGTTGAATTTCAAAAATATCATCATTGGGGTACTGAATTTCTATTGGTCAGCAGGTCACATTCTCTCGATGACAGTCTGTGCTGTAGCATGGGTATTCCTGGTGCTCTTTAGGATGCGTCCTATGACGCGGCTTGCAGCCAAGGGCGTGGTAAGGGCGTGATACCCATCTCTGGCCAATAGTCTTGATTTGCTCTGTTGTCAGAAGTTGTGTCCAGGGGTGTCTGTCGCTCTCGTCGCCCTTAGGAGTCCAACGGATATCCTGTGGTTTCATGAAGAAGGAAGGATGAAGTCCGTGTTCCTCTGCATGTTTAATGCAGGCCATTGTTTATTTATACTCACAGCTTCTGCTATTTGCAATCTTTGGAACCGGGATTCTCAATACACAATCTGTGTTTTCTAATAATTCTATTAGTGTAAGTTTAGACCATGCATTGAGAATCCTGGTTCCACAGATTGCAAATAACAGAAGCTGTGAGTATAAATCAAACAACCTCCTGCATTAGATATACAGAGGAACACGGACTTCATCCTCCCTTCTTCAGGGAAACCACAGTAACTCTATGAGACTCCCAAGGGAGCCACAAGTGACAGAACAACCCTGGACGCGACTACTGACAATGAAGCAAATCAAGATTATCGCCCGGAGATGGGAATCACACCCTTGCCCACACCTTTGTCTGCACGCTGTGGTGTAGGATGAGTCCTACGGAACACCAGGAATGCTCCTGCTGCTGCCCAGACTGGCAGCGAAAGAATGAGACCCGCTGCCCAATAGAAATTCAGCATCCCCATGATGTCATGTTTGAAATTCAAACATCGACATACAGTAATAAAAATCTTGTATGTCAGTTGCTTATCCAGTCCTGATGATACTATCGGGAGGTGGGTAAGTGGTCCATTAACTAGAAAAAGGAAAAGTAATTGGAAAGAATCTTGAGTAATGTTTTTTTATTCTTGAGAGGCTTGCCATAGCCAAAAGAGGAAAAGAAGAAGTATAGACTTATTCAAAGTTTTGATAAGAAGATAGTATCTGCGAACAATGCCATTGACTTCAGTAAAAATTGCATAAGAGAAAATATGCCAAAATGCACACACACACACACACACACACACACACACACACACACACACACACACACACATTATTATATATATATATATATATATATATATATATATATATATATATATATATATATATATATATGTGTGTGTGTGTGTGTGTGTGTGTGTGTATGTATGTATGTATGTGTGCGTGTTTTAAATCTCAGGCCACAAATAAATTACTGAAATCAAGTTCATTAAATCTCGGGAATAACTCACACTTCAAGGGAATCATATATGAGAACAGCAAGCCAGACATGATTCAGCATTGTTTTTTGTGGCTTAACATTTGGAAGTTTAAGAAAATGCCGTGTGTAAATATACCAGCATACTACTACACACACACACACACACACACACACATTAGTCCTGAACTATCAATGTTGAGATAGGCGGGTTTCGAGCGGAAGTATTCTGAATTAGACAAGAATATGAACAACAGACTAAAACAATTTTCGTATTCCTTGATGGTTCAGCACATAAACCTTCTGTCACTAATACACCAAAATTATTGTCATTTGTTCAAATCATGGCCAGGATAGGTGCACTCATTATATATAATTCCCCATTGGCGTAAGGGTTGTCAATGGATAGTTTTACTTGTGGCTTGATATTGATAAGTACAAAAACATCAAGACAAATCTGTGATATACTAACTCACAAATACATGCATATATATAATGTAAATCTTTAAAAAGTTTTCATTGACGAAGTAATATCTATCTATATATATATATATATATATATATATATATATATATATATATATATATATATATATATATATATATATATATATATATATATATATATATATATATATATACCTGTATATATGTATGTATGTATATATATACAGTATATATATTAGTACTTCATCACGAAACTTTTCAAGAATTTTTTTATCTATTGAATAAGAAATAGTTATGTACACGCAAGTACATATATGTTGAGTTAATATGTCTCCATATTGTAAAGAATGTGTTTTTCTAGGCAAGTGTAGTCCGCTTTACATAATTTTAACATAATTGCCCATTAGGGACTTATTAAAGACACAAAAAGAGTGCATGAAATGGATATGACAACACAGCATTCAGAGAAAATAAACAGGCACTGCTACATGTAAAGTTAAAGTGTAATATTAATGAGCAGTTCATTTTCATTGTGGTATTGAACCTGTAAAAAAAACCTTATCAATATTATACAATAACATATTAAATATTTAAAACTATGAAAATATTTGGGCTAAATAAATGTAAATAGAAAGGTCACTGGGTTCAGTTTAAAAGCATTCATCTGGAAATAATTTAGAAATATTACTACGCTCAAAATAATTAGGCTGGGCGTTTTCAGATCCCCTTGACATTTACCACAAACCGTTCACTTTGACATTTAATATAAATGAAGTACTAAATATAAATAGGTTTGCTGAATATAATAAAAGAAAATGAAGTTAAATTGGAGGAAATAAATTCCAAAGTCTTGGTGTTTTGAATGATCGTGGATGTCAGGCAGAAGAGAAGAATGTATAAGAGGTAATTTTCTTAAGGAGAGAAGGCTGAGTGTTCAGGCATCGTGTTTGCAGGGATGTGAAGTACAATGAGCCTTTTTGCTTGAGGTTTTATGAAAGGAGGAAAACTAAGGAAAGCATAGCATTTCTAGTGCTATGAAGATCCTAGGGTTGGGTCAAAAAGTACAGATGTGTTGGTTCAGTCGTTGTAATTATGGAGGTAACAGGATTATAAGTTGTGATAGTGAGCGTAAATGGTCTATGAATGGAAAAGAATGAGCTTGAAAAAGACAGTTTTATGGGAGAATCTGAATGTTTGGCTAGGCAGCTGTGCTAGGTGAAATGGAAGCAAGGGTAAGTGCCACAGAAAGAGATGGTATTGTTGGTGGAACAATTAATTTTTGGAAATGGTTGTGTTTATCCTTTTTCTGGAGGCTTATTTTTAATACTGAATCACATTACTGCCAGCCATGGATGATGTATTCCTAAAACCAAGAATGAGAGAGCTGCTGTGGTATCACATACTTTCAAAAGCATCTATAAAATTCGTTATCGGTGTTCTAAGAACAAAAATTCACACACATGTATGTATTTATGTACATTTACACACACATATACATATATATATATATACATATATATATATATGTGTGTGTGTGTGTGAATTTTTGTCACACTGAAATTTTTAATATTTACATATATTAAGCCAAAAATATCCTTTCATATCCAGTTCACCATGCATCGTGACTTAGTGGTCAAAGTCACTATCTACCGATGCTTCAAAACCAGGCAGTGGTTTGAATTCCACTGATCATGAAGTATTTATTAGTTACAATGCCCCTTGGGTGTAATTTATTACCGAGGTATAGTGATTTTGATGTAAAACAATACTTGTAGTGTAATACACACACACACACACACACACACACACACACATATATATATATATATATATATATATATATATATATATATATATATATATATATATATATCTTATTGTTTGTGTATACAAAATATCACGGAGATGTATTGAAAATTCATATTGCTACCTGTTTCAAACATACCGGTCGGCTGACATGGTGGGGATAGTTTGTTGCCGACAGTAAGTACAAATGCCTGCAATTGACGGGGATGTGTACAGTAGAGTCAGTAGCAACTTATACCTCTCTTGACAGTCAAGTGGTAAGAGGACTTGCCACTGAAGTCAGAGATATTTACTGTCAGTGGTTCTAGGCCACCAGGTGGCTGTCACTCATCAGTTGTAATTCCCTTCGGGTATTATTTCTATGGCAGAGCGAATTGGATAAAGAACACCTCAAATTTAACCACCCATTTACTTTTCATTAACCCAAAGCCATCGGAAGTTCACTTATTAACGTGTACTCAAGTTAAAAAATTAAAAAATACGCCACAGTTTCCTCGGTGCAATCGAGTTATCTGTACAGCGTATAATGCTGTATGAAACGGTCCAGTGGTGGCTTCAGCCACGGCCCATGAAACTCAGCCACAGTCCGGTGGTGGCCTGTGTTTTTGGTACCTATAATGGTGCCAGACGCACGATTATGTCTAACTTTAACCTTAAATAGAATAAGAACTACTGAGGTTTGAGGCCTGCAATTTGGTAAGTTTGATGACTGGAGGGTGGATGATCAACATACCAATTTGCAGCCCTCTAGCTTCAGTGATTTTTAAGATCTGAGGGCGGACAGCAAAAGTGCGGATGGACAGAAAACTAAAAAGAAGCAGATGCCAGTATTTATAAGATAGGCTACCATGCATTAACTGTAATAAGATTTACATTGGGGAGACTGGTAGATCCATCTCGCAAAGATTAATAGAGCACAAAAGCTCAGTACGATATGCTTTAGATAGTTCGGGAATTTCCGTACGCATTAGGGATAAAAGCCATACCATAAATTGAAGTAGGGCCGAGTTGGTTTTCAAAAGTAGTTGCCCTTACACAAGGAAGATTCTGGAATCTGCCATCATCAAACAAACCAACAATATGAGCCTGTCAAGAGGACACTGGAAATCGGATTACACCGACGAGTTAATCCTCAGGTCTTTTCTCAAGCAGGTGTCCTAGCGGATACGCCCGCCACACTCGACGCAGACGGGAGATAACGAGGCTCAAAACACAAGGGAATAACTTATTTTCCATCCATCCCGGGTTAACGGTCAACTGCCTACCGCCAACGTCGTACTGCCACACCTACATATGCCTTTTATATACTCTTGTGACATATTTGTCAGTCTTTTACCAGTGAAAAGTGGCACAGAAGACGTATCTGAAATATATGGTTACAACGTGCATATAGTGTTTTTTTTTATCTTCATACACATATATTATATATATATATATATATATATATATATATATATATATATATATATATATATATATATATATAATTTCTGTACATTTTGTGGCTTGAAGTCAGAAATTTCTGGTTAAAATATAAACCGGTAATGAAAGAGAATGCATAGAGAATCTTGCTGAAGCTGAAATGTAGAAAATACGTTTTGCTAAACAGCGGGGCAACTGCCAATTAGTGAGTTCCCAGGTGGCTTAAAAATTAATGCATCCAGAAATCTTTTCATCATTTCATCGTCCCTTAAAAGTCATATTGTTCTCCTTTGATGTAGCGGTATATGGAACAACTCTGAGAGGCGCCGACTTTCCATTAAAACACGGTGAGAGGAAGAAGTGGCTACGTGTCTGTTTATAAAATATAATAGCATAATCCAAAATCAGGGAGAATGAGAATCAGATTCATAACAAAATTATAAAAGAGCGATTTACGCCGCTTTCTTGAGATCATCCTCTCTGGGATATATATTTTTTTTTCCCCAGGAAGCGAACGCAATCTTGTCTGATAAGAATGGTACTTTTCTGCCATATTCAAAGTGACGTTGCTGCCTTTGTCCTGCGATTAAATTCTCTTATTGCTGTTTCATAACCAAAACAGTTTAACAACTACAGCACACTACAAAACTTACCAACTCGGTAAACGTTTTTACGATTATCTCTAGCATACTATATCAGACAAATTATGCTATTGCGAGTTTAGCTGTTACACTAACCTATGGAATACATGATTCACCTAAGTGACGATAAGACATATAAAATTATCTTTTGAATAATCTTTTTCCAAGGATACCAAAATAATTTCCCATTATGAATAATGTATAATTTCATACTGTTGGGCAGTGATAGCCTTCCATGGAACAGACTGTTTAAAATATATATGAATCAATAAATAGATATGTACGCGCGTACATAAACAATGATCAAAGTCAGAAAACTACAGCTAGTTACATAGTGCTTTAAAATAGTACTAAATCGTCCCTGACAGTCACGAGCATTGCCTTCCATATTAGGAAGGCCGTTTCATTAATTTGCAGTAAATTGAATGAATGACTTTCGGAACCGGCTAATGTCGTAATGAGATACCAGAACGGGTAGTAGAATCTGATGCTCTGTAAGTCCAAGTATTGTACAATAAGACTTTGGTACGAACAGTTTAGACATTGTTGGAAGTTCTCCGCTAAACTTAACTCATGGTAAAATACTAAATCACCATTTCCAGCAATTTTGCTTGAAAAACTAATAATTGTCGAAGGAGGCAGTTAACATCCATGTACATGAATGTTTCAGACATGCTAGAGGGAAAAAATTGAAGCATGTATGCCACATTAATTTCATAATCTCTAAACATAAACAATGCCTTACAAGCAATGAAACGTGGTTTAGTTTGTAACCAAAAAATATTATCAAATATCCAGAATCACTGAGCACAGCAAATCATGGGGTTAGAGCATGGAATCATCAGCTGATCAATAAAGGCTTAGCTTGGCCAAGGTCCAGCCTAAGACCCCACTGACTGCCACATTTGCTGTTCCATTCTAAATCTCTATTAAAGGAAGCACCTACTGTACTTCATTTTAAGTCTGGAAGAGTGGATAACTATAGCGTGAGTTTTATCTTAATACTCCTCAGTCATATTTCTTAAAGTAGCAGCTTTCTCTGGTAATGATTAAAAACAACCAAAGCTCCAGAATATTATTCTGCACGCCATCAGAATGATTGGTTTACATGGCGGCACGTATATTGAGTAGCCTCTGTCCTCTAGATTATGACATGTGCAGGAAGTTTCATGGTGGACCAAAAGCATTGCTAAAACATTTTTTAACAAGTCTATATTCAAACAACAGGCTATGGCAAAGCATGGGCCTAGATTTGCGGTATCAGTATTTGGGTTTAATGATGAATTTCTCAGCAACCATTGAGAAGATTTAACATTCAGGCACCACATTACATTACTACCAGTAAACTAGAACAATTAAATCTGGGTATGGAGAATAATCAAATGTTCTTAGTTAAGGAGGAGTGAGCCAGCATATGTTTATGAAAAATAGTGGCAAATCCTGTACGGAGCTATTCATGTTAGACAACTGGGTTATCAAGAGTTTTTGATTTTCGTTGGGCAAATAGCAGATTAAGTGAGAACTGGCTCAGGATGACAGGTATTAGGAAAAGCAATATTGACCAAATATTATTTCGAGTCGAATGTCTTACATAGGCTTCTACATATGAGCTAAGAAGTGAATCATATGAGATGAACTCTTCCCAAATATCATGGTTTCAAATTTGTTCACCAAATATTAGGCTGAATTATGTACCACAGTTTAATTTTCAAATTATTGTGTTATTCCTGTGAAATCAATAAACTCATGGTGACTTTCAGAAACATTCCAATAACCTAACCGGATGATATTTTATCTCCATTCAAAACTTTGTCTCTGTATCATGTTATGCCTGCCTCCATAAAGCGTCAAAGTTACGCTGATTTCCGGTTTTGACATTTGATGGTTTCCCTGACAATGAAATGAACTACAATTTCTGACAGACTGTCCTGAACTTAACGAGAGCGCTCATTTCAGGTAATTTTATAGTTTACGATAATCATCTTTACTTTCCCTTCAAAATAAAACCAAATTCCACGGTTTTCTAGATATACATTACTAAAAACATAATTATTAGCTCACTAAATGTCCCTGACTATGGACCACTGATCAAGTATATAACCCAAACATTTGCAAAACCCGGACAGACTTTTCTTATCAGCTCGAGATAACATGAAGATTGACGGATTTCCAGTGTTGGTTGCCATATGGATCAGGAGACTAGACGCAAAACTTAAATTTCATGACGTTCACATACACAATTCCTCTGCCTTTGGTTCCTCAGATCATGTCAGCAGCTCTGCTTTAGACTCATTTCAATATAAAGTCTTAGAGAGAAAAGTATCTTGCTTGAAACCCTGATACTGGAGGTAAAGAAAATTTGTCTTAGTGTTTCAAATTCTTATGTGAAGTAACTTTCTTTACGAACTGTAGTGCCATTTTCAGAACATTGCCAGAACAAAGCCATAAACCTATGCAGCATGTAATAAAATGACAAAATAAAATACTAATTGTAAAATAGCAACATTGTATGTGTTAGCAGTAGAATTGTTGATAGTAAATAATTATGGTACCTTCGTAAATCATTAAAAAAAGCTGAAGTCAAGGAAATTGTCATACAAGGCTAAAAACATCATTCAGGGATGTTAGTGATGTTGGACTTAGGATAAAAAGGAAGACAGCACAATACTAAGCAAAAATTAAGTAAAGCCGGAGGGTAATCCACCAAGCTCCTTGCAAAAAGAGCTTGAAGAAGGGAATGATGCAGCATCATTGATGCTTGACTGCTACCTTAAGCAAGAATCTTGTACCAAAAACGACGGAGAGACGTGATTTAGGGCCTTGTCTAATGATTGATAAAATAAAGGTAATTTCATAATTATGAAATATGTACGTTATTTCAGGAAAGAGACGATCATATTAGATTTTTTGTTTTAGTTAAAAAAAGAAGCCTTCCATCAGGTACAACTGATAAGGTAGCTTCACTTTTTCACAGCCAGCATGTCACTATTATAGTTCTTTAGCTTAAGAAAAAATATAATTTGCACCTGTCCAAATAAATGCTTTTCCCCCCTCTTCCGCAATCGATTTGGAACCATAAGTTAATGGTGTAATTAAATTTCTCTATAAATATCCATTCCATATCTTAAAGACATAGGTTGAAAAGGGATTGCATAAGCCAGGAAACACTTAAAGTTAGAAAGGAAAAATAACCGGCCAACTCAGACCTTGGCACTATTTTAGTTGGAAAACACCTGTACTTTTACTGAATAGTGGCATCAACTGTAATAACAGTTGAGCAAAAATGACATTTAATGTAGAGGTTAACGACATGTTAACTCGTACTATAAATCAAAATATTCCATTAATGATTCTAGAACAAAAAATCGCTGATCACTCTCCCCCAAAAAACAAGGTTGCTAAATTTATCTTTAATATTCGTGGAACATCAATCAAGCACAATTAGCCATTTTTATCTTTTTTTCTGTTGCTTTTTGTCGTAGAAGTTATTAAAAGGTTGTGGAGAGAACAGTAATGAGTTACATATGAAGGATTATTTTTTGTTACTGCTGTCAGATGGACCCGTGAGACAGATTTTATACACGGATACTACTGCTGATATTATTGTACCGTAACATCCGGCTACACTCTCCAGAAAGTTACACATTCGTGATGAAACAAAGATTTAATTATTCGGGGCTGATGACCACATTAATTACTGAAAATGTTCATTATCGTTATCTCTCTCTCTCTCTCTCTCTCTCTCTCTCTCTCTCTCCTCTCTCTCTCTCTCTCTCTCTCTCTCTCTCTCTCTCTCTCTCATTTAATCCGTTAATATTGGGAGAAATGTTATTTTTATTCGAACTGATGGCTTCTAGATGTCTGTTACATAAATTAGTGTATATTTGCTTGATATTTGTATCTGAGTGAATGGTAAGCGTTGCTTATAACGTAGATCAGTATGAGAAAATATCTTACATATGTAAATGATCGAAACACGTTAACATTAATAAGATCGCTATGCAGAACAGACGTTTGAAATGAATTTCCTCCTTGAAGAGTTCTATTTTTTCCTCAGTGGCTTGATCACGACGAGGGAAGTCCATCACTATTTTCATTTCCGTGTAAAACCTCTTTGGAGCGCACAAATTAAAACATGATACAATTATTCTGTGTGACTGAGTGGTCATCTCAGTTGGAAGAGTCCGTTGAAGATGCTATTCACTGCGGGGCGGAAGGTCGAAATCCTAAAGGAGAAGAACGTGTATAACAGCCTAAAGCTGGGTACGAGATCCCACTGTCGGAAAGAGTTAGTAGAAGGAAATTAAGTGTTCTTTAGAATGCTGCCTTTAGAGGAAAAAGAGTTTCCTTTGAGAGCACAGTCTCTCAGGACAAACAGAGCTGTATTATAGAGATTCTTCTCCTGATGGAAAATTGCTCCCCAGAGAGAATACGAGAGAACTCAGCCTGTGGCCTCGGAGAGTTTCCATTATTGTGAAATCAAAAGGAATACATATGAGTAGGTTTTCAGTTTATGGTCCTCAGAGATTAAACCCACTCTCTCTATTTCGTCGGGAGGAAGTTGATTTTTTTTTTTTTTTTTTTTTTGAGTAAATACTTTGACAACAGGAGAGTAGTGGAGTGCGTGACTTAAATGTAGAGGTGATGAATCATTCGTTTTGTGATACGCACACAGACACACATATATATATATGTATGTATATATATATATGCACATATATACTGTATACATACGCCCTGAAAAATTTCAGGCATTTCGTGAAATACCAGGTTTCACAGTCACACTGTAGCACACACACACACACACACACACACACACATATATATATATATATATATATATATATATATACTGTATATATATATATATATATATATATATATATATATATATATATATATATATATATATATATATATATATATATATATATATGCTACAATAAGACTGTAAAACCCGGGATTTCACGAAGTCTCTGAAATTTTCAGGGAATTCGTGAAAGCACCAATTCACTTAAGAACATTTGATCCCTGAGGGGCTAGTACTAAACACGGCGAAACAGTGATTCATTACATGTTTCGCCTAGTTTAGTACTAGCCTCTCGGGATCAAATGTGTTTCGCCATGTTTGGTACTAGCCCATCGGAGATCAAATGTCCCTATAAGTGCATTTGATCACATTTGATACTCGAGGGGCTAGTACTAAACATGGAGAAACACCTTTGATCCCCGAGGGCTTGTAGTAAACACGGTGAAACACATTTGATCCCAGAGGGGCTAGTACTAAACACGGTGAAACAGTGTAGATGAATTACTGTTTCGCCGTGTTTAGTACTAGCCCCTGAAAATTTCAAGGATTTCGTGAAACCCCTTGTTTCACAATCTGCTCTATCAAAGATGAGCCACCGACCAGAGGAATTCAATAGCCCTCCAAGAGGGTCCATTAGTAGCTTGTCGACCATCAACCCTCCCATAACTCCCGAACCACAAACAATGCTACAGTTACTTTTATTTTGTTCACCCCCGTCCTCTTGGGAGAATCATGCTCATCCAGCCCATCGCATTTCCCACATCAGTCAGTCAGTGTTCTCGCAATTTACCACTCTTCCTTCCTCCTCAGACTTAGAAACTCTAAGCGCGGGTCTCAGCTTGGCAAACATTTTTTCCTCATTGGCATTTAATATTCATACTTCATTTCTTTACGCGGATGTTGGGTCAACAATTTTTCATTCCTTCATTCTTTCTTGTAAACTTTTATATATATATATATATATATATATATATATATATATATATATATATATATATATATATATATGTTATACATACATACATATACATGAAACTCTCAGCCGTGGTCCATGAAACTTCCAGCCACTGCCCGGTGGTGGCCTGTGTTGTAGGTGCCAGATGCACGACCATAGCTAACTTTAACCTTAAATAAAATAAAAACTACTGAGGCTAGAGGGCTGCAATTTGGTAGCCTATGTTTGATGAATGGAGGGTGGATGATCAACATACCAATTTGCAGCCCCTAGCCTCGGTAGCTTTTAAGATCTGAAAAGGTGCGGACGTACAGACCAATAGCCATCTCAATAGTTTTCTTGTACAGATAACTAAAACCTGAATTCGCCAGTCATATGTGTGACAGAGTCGAATTCCAAAATGTGTGGGAAATGATGACTTTTCAGTGATAGCAGTCACTGGGCTATCAAGAGAGATATAAGTTAGTTCCGACCCTGTCGTACATATGCCTGTCGAATTCAGGTTCTTGTACTTAGAATCCATATAAACCTACTTCCACCATGACAGTCTATTGGTATATTTGAAACAGGTAGCTATTTAGTAATTTTCGTCACAGACACCGTGACATTTTTTATATTCACAAACATTAAGGTACAAATGTCGTTTAACATCAAATTCACTCAACTTCAGAATTTTAATAAATGGTGTTGTCTCTTTTATTCTTCTGCCAATTTACATGAAAATAGATAAACAAATGCCGTGTTAGTAGCTAAAGAAGTAACGAGAATAGGGAGAACACACAATTATTGTATATCTTAGAAGTTAGCTCTATATAATTTTCCAAAACCAGCAATTCAGTCGTTTATTTATGTAACTGACTTTTTTTTTTATCGTCGAAGAATAAGGCTGTGCAGTAAGAAAGTAGTAACCATTTATGATCATCAAAAGGTATAGTCTAAAAATTAGATTTGCATTTTTTTGAGTCACAACATAATTGTATGTAATCTGGTTAACAGTGACTACGTTTACCAAAATTTTTGGTAAAGTAAATAACTTTTGTGATGGAGAGTAACAGTATAAACTTTACATTTCAGTGAGTTTAGTAAACATTTCTCGCATTGAAACATTAAGATAATCGTATAATCTTTAAGCTCCAAGGATATATACCACCTTTGTTCATACCAAAATATACTACCTTTATCAATACCTTTATAAAAAAAGTAAATAATGCGCCGAAGTTTCTTCGGCGCAATCGAGTTTTCTGTACAGCGTTTAATACTGTATGAGCCGCGGCCCATGAAACTTTCAACCACGGCCCGGTGATGGCATGTCCTATAGCGTTGCCAGACGCACGATCATGACTAACTTTAACCTTAAATAAAATAAAAACTACTGAGGATAGAGGGCTGCAGTTCGGTATGTTTGATGATTGGAGGGTGGATGATCAACATACCAGTTTGCAGCTCTCTAGCCTCAGTAGTTTTTAAGATCTGAGGGCGGACAGAAAAAGTGCGACAGACCGACAAAGGCATCTTAGTAGTTTTCTTTTACAGAAAACTAAAAGGCGAAAGCTCAATGTACATACTGCTACGATATTAGCAGTCAGTAAACCGCATGAATTGTCTGATCTACGAACTCAGCTAAGAAGAGAGAGGCGTCCAGTACAGCTCAGGAATGAGAATAAGCCTCCCTAAAAGAATAAGCTTCTTCTATGAAGAGAGCTGAGAAAAATGACCTTATTGACTCTTCTAATGTCAACACTCACTCCGTGAAGGTAGAAGGGGACGGCAGCTTTAGAGGGTCTAGCTTGAACCCTCTTAGCTCACAAATGACTTCACAATGAGGCAACCAGAGGATTCTGTTTTAACTTATTCCAAGCCTTATATACATATATATATATATATATATATATATATATATATATATATATATATATATATATATATATTATTATATATATATATATATATATATATATATATATATATATATATATATATATATATACACACACTCACACATATATATATACATATACCATGTGTATATATATGTATATATATATATATATATATATATATATATATATATATATATATATTGTAATAATTGCACGTAAATAATTCGTGACCTTACTTTTAACGTAGATTTTGTTTTGCTTTGCTAAGTCACGAAAGGGTGAATTAGGCTCTTTTCCCCACCACGGGTTTTTAGTGTTCCGAAGAGAAAACTGTTTGTCCTCATTTTTTCTGTCCGCCCTCAGATCTTATAAACTGCTGAGGCTAGAGGCCTGCAAATTGGTTTGTTTATCATCCACCCTCCAATCATCAAACATACCAAATTCCAGCTCTCTAGCCTCGGTAGTTTTGAATTTATTTAAGGTTGAATTTAGCCATAATCGTGCTTATGTCAACGATATAGGATAGGCCATCACTGTGCCGTGGTTAAAGTTTCATGGGCCGCGGCTCATACAGCATTATAGTGAGACCACCGAAAGATAGATCTACTTTCGGTGGCCTTGATTATACGCTGTAGCGGCTGTACAGAAAACTCGATTGCGCCGAAGTTTCTTCGGCGCAACTTTTTCTTATTCTGTGTTGACGAGATACCTTGGCCATGAGTGTTATTTTCTAATGTTCACTATTCTTTCGACCACCGCACTCAGTGGACGTGTTGAGGATTCGGAAAGCGGGTTCGCAACTGCCCCTTATCCTCTCATTCATTGTATTTTGATTTGTCTGACATGGCTTTGGAGGATACCATGAGAGATGCTGAACTGGACTTGTCATTACCTAGTGGTAATATGAATGAAATAAATGACGCTCCTTTTATTGAAAAAAAGGGACAAAAAGAATTGGAAAAAATGCAACCCACTCAAAAAGATGTAGCTGAGGAAAATACTAGTAGTTATGATTATATAAATTCGTTAATCAATAATAGGCAGAGAATAAGTAACAAAGAGTGTGTGCTGGATAATCCTGAAGTGAGTTCTGCTGTCGATCCTGTTTCTGGACATCGAAAACGTTTGTATTTTCTCAACTTAGCTGATGTAAATTATCATAAGAATATGCAGTGGATGATAAAGCTTTATAAGAAGTTTCCAGAGTTTGAGGTTTTATTTAAGGAGCGAAAATATCATCCATATTTAACTGTCAATAATGATAGAGTAGTAGACTATCTAACAACTGGTTTTGAATACATTGCCTTGGAGAAACCCAGGGTTACGCAAAAAACACCACGGTGTATACCAGAAAAACTTTTAAAGTTTATAGAATTTAAAAATACAAAGAGTAAAAAATATAAAACGAACTTGAAAGATACAGCCACCAAGGCAAGAGCTAAGAGTGACTACAAAAGA
>NC_089795.1:54496984-54519484 GCF_040412425.1 Macrobrachium rosenbergii
AAACTGGTCTTGCCTTTCCATTCTACATTAAGGAGCGTAAACTCGGTGGTTTTAGTGTTTCTAAATGAAAATAAACCTACACAGAATTATGCTGGTAAGCTGCTGTTTGATAGTCTGCATGTTGAATTGGAAAACATTACTACAACACTTAAGAGACAAGATCATTATTAAATTCGGAAATGGCAATGTGTTCCTGAAATCTGTTGATGATAACGAAGGAAATGTGATGTCCTTTGGTGTGAATGATGCATAAAAGTGAAAATAACAAATGAAAGTGTAGAGCATACCTTTGTGCCTGTACGTGATTGCTCTCCCGAGATAGATGATGATGATGATCTGATAAATACCTTTAATCAAGGAAGGAAAGCAGTAGCTGAAGAAACAGAAATGGAGCAGAAGCAGAGAAAATAGATGAAGAAATTAGCGGCAACGAAAACGAAAGGTTGCAGGATATCGCGTCGACAGGTCGCAGAAAGTAGCAAAAGAAACCAACAGGTACAAAATAGGTGCCGAGGGTACCTTGTCGACTGGGTCACCAGAAGAGAGTGAAAAAACTACCACGGTAAATACTAACGAAGAAGCCGGTGAAATCCAAAGTACCCTGCAACTAAAATGTGATGAACGTGAAGGAGATAGAAAGGCAGAGATGAGTGATATCATCATAGAAATAAATGAAAACGTAGAAACCGAAATGACACAAGAAGGAAAATGTCAAGATTATGGAAACCGCAGCAATTCCACTGGGGAATGATAGACAACAACTCTGAAAATGAATGCAACACGCCATCAAGGACGACAAAAATGATGTACAGCTACCTGTCTCAAGGATAATGACCGTCCGAGGGGTACTGCCGCCGGGTTGAATGCGCCGATGAACCGAAGACAGTGTTTTGCGGACCATAATGATACGCCTTTCATAATCAGAGATTCTTTGTGGGTTGAAGGTTGTAAATAAACAGAGCAGGCTAAAATGCTGGCAATGGAATATAAGTTAGATTTTTTAAATTTCTGCGAGAACTTAATGTTAGAGATAAATCTAGGATTAGGTACCCAGAAGATTGCTGTAATATCATAACATATGAACCTGATTGTTTCAAGGGGGAGACGCGCTATTCGTTTAACAAAAGCTCAGATATGGAAATATTATTAACAGAAAAAGATTAAGAAGGACATGCATTTTGTGTAAGAGTTAAATAGTTAGGAGAAGTGTTAACTTTGGTAAATAGTTAAGCCCCGTCATGGAGTACCAGGAAAAGGGAAAGAGAGAATTTGTTTCATAATGATGTCTTATATTACCTGAGAAATAATATATCAAACCTCATCATGGTAGGAAATCTCAGTTGTGTTGTGTCAGCAAGGGATGTAAGTACTGGCAAAGAGGCGAACGTCTCAAGGGCTTGATGTAGTTTACTGAAGCAGCCTGTCACAGAAAGATGCTTAGTTCTCCACTAATTATTATGCCTTTGCACACCTATTTCAGAAATAATTATACATCGAGACTTGATCGAATTTATGTTACAAATTTGTAAAAAGATATACAGTTATGTAAGGATGTACCGTTGTAGATGGCTGACAACAATAAAGTAATGACAAAGATAATTGTAATTAATAAAGTAAAGACTGGTTAGGGGTATTGGATGCTCAGTTGCAGGTTGTTAGAGAGGGATGATTTTATAGAGAATTTTAAAGAACCATGGGATTATTTTAAGTCTCAAATTAGTGTTTTCGATAACATCCTGATCTGGTGGGACAAATTTGTCAAAATTAAGATTAAAGCATTGTAGGTACACATCAAAACGGGACCCTCACCTTTTTGCAAAGAACTTGAAATGCACGGGCGGCAAAAACTTATGTGACGTTGTAACCGTAGCTCGTATCAAAGAGATCAATACAGAACAAAAGCAATAAAAGGAGACATGTGAGGGAATAAAAATTCAAATGAGAGCTGATGATAGATTAAAGGGTGAACAAAACCCTCGTCATTTATTGAGTAAGGAAAAAGTAAGAGCAGTAAAGAAAATCAAGCGAGTTTTCAATACGGAGAATAGAGTACTTGATAATACACAGGCCATTATTCATCATGTTAAATCATATTACAAAGCCCTCTTCTCTGAGGCTAATGGGGATCCTAGTTTCCAAGATTACTTCTTGCAATATGTTGATAAAGATATTGGTGATGCAGAAAATGAAAAGTTAAATAAGGAGGTATTTGAGGGAGAAATATGGGAGACTTTTAAAGCAATGAATAAAGGTAAGACTCCTGGAGAAGATGGCTTAGCGTTAGTTTTATTTGAAGGCGTGGCTGATCATAGATAATGAGTTTACACCATAGTAAAATTTGTATTGATTGAAAACAAACTTGGAAAACAGCAACGCAAAGAAGTAATAAAGCCTGTTCCGAAAAATAATAATGTAATGAGCTAAAAATTGGAAACCAATTTCTTTACTAAACATTGATTATAATTGCATCTGTAAAATACTGGCTAGTCGTATGAAAGGCTCTTTTTTTATCTAGTATTATGTCTAAAGGTCAATTCTGCTTTGTGAAGGGAAGATCATTAATCCACAGTAATGCGTTTATAAGAGATGTCATTTATCATGTTAACGAACATAATAAGAAAGTTGCAGTTATCAGTTTAGACTGGAGTAAAGCATTTGAGAGGATTTGCATAAAACTACTTCTGGGAATAATGACTAAATTAGGTTTTCATGTTTGGTCAGACCTAAACCTTAAATTTATTGATCCTTGTAAAAAAAAAGGACTCATGTATCGCTTCTTATATGAAACTTTGGCTACAAAAGAAAGGCTAAAGATGTTAAATATTAAACCTGAGAAATTATGTGATAAATGTGGATAAGTAGTGAGCCACTTGCATGTTGTGTGTTGTCGTCCATTCATCAAGCCAGTGTGGAGTTGGTTTAAGGATCTTTTGGAAAAAATAGTTGTTAAATGTGACCAACCAATTAAATTTTTAATAATAGACTTTCATTTCAGAACTAAGAAACCAGGAAACATTATGTTCTTACTCGTTATTGAATGTGTTAACGCAGTTTGGGCAATTAGAGATGATAATTTAGATGTAAATGGTAGCAAAAATATTATTAAGTGTAAATCTTGATTTTCCAAAGATGTCTTAGCAAAATGCCGTAAAATGAACACCTCTACGGACGAATTTGTAAATAGTTTGTAAACAGTGCATATTTTATAAGAATATATAAGGATTATTGTAATACAGTTATCAATAAGAAAAACTCGTTATTAGTAGAGCACCCATAATTACGGTCTGATCTTGCCCGTGCTTTCAGGCGAATCTCCCCAGTGTGGCGTCACTGCAGTGTCACCAATAGCGTAACTATGGGGTTATTTAGACCAATGATAAATCATCTATATAGGGTTGCTGTTTGTATTTAACCCAGAGCAGAATGCAGTGTGCTTTGATTTTTTATATTTAGAAAGTTGATCAAAATGACATTATCGGGCTTCAACAGTTGTGTGGAAATAAGGTTATAAAGCAAAAGGCCCTCTAAATGGGTTAAGACAGCAAGAACTGAACTTGAGAAAAGTACCCCGTCATCAGTGAACATCCAGTGTCACAATATTTTATCATTTTACAATGGCCAGATTAAATGTTACGAATGTAGAAGTACCATCCATATGACAGCAAATTGACGAGAAGGGAGGCAGAATAACCCCTTTACTACTGCCAGTTTCCCGTTACTGCAGTCCAAAGAAGAAGAGCGGCCACCGGAACGTGGAAATGGAGAGAGAACGAATACCATGATGTTACTGGAAATCAAGATCGGGTAAACAGAAAACAGCTAGAGGAAACAGATATTACAGCTGAAGTAAATAACGGCATTGAGGAAGAAACCACTAACATTAGCTCGACCTCGCAATAACATTGAGGGTAATTTTCTGGATCTAATCCTTAACCAGGACTATTTAACGGTTGGGAAGGTCGTGGCTGAAGTGCACCCAGAAAGACAAAGGCAAAGAATTGGTATCCATCCGTGACAACCAAGGGTGAGCGGAGGAAAATTGGATGCCACTGCTGAATGTACCACTGCTGCTGATGGTTGTAAAAACAATCTTGCTAATAGCGGTAAGGAAAGTATACCTAAAATGGAAGCTGGAAGATAACCTGAGAAGAAAAAGAGGATAGGAAGACAAGGACAGACATTGCAAGGAGGAGAAAAATGGCAGAGCAGTTTCGTGCATTGTTTTTTCTTCAATAATTCATGTTTTTATCATGTTTATAGTCCCATCTCTTTTATGTATCCATCATAGTACTAATTATTACGGAATTATTTTGAATTATTTAAAAAAAAAATAAACGATGAAACTCATATTAGTGGCTATTATCATAGATTAGACATAATGTTACAGGAAACTTAATATGCAAAATGTTGACAAACTGCTTCAGAAAAAGAAAGTTTTGTGAAATATTTTCAGCTTGTACCAGAAGTTCCATTAGTAAACGGCCGACTGTTATTACCCAAGAAACATATCAGAAAGTGGAGTTTTAACTTAGGAGGTCCATTGACGCTACTTTTATTCATTATTTATGCACCCTTCGTCACTGGTAAGAAACAGGAAGAGAATCAGTTCTCTGGTAATCTGTGTTATTATTTAAGACATAACACTGATAATGAAATTAATGGGGTAGAAACCAGCTCTGTGACAAATCCAAGGGACGCGAGCACAAAGGATTTTAAGTCGATTTCTGAGAAGTTTATTAATTTTACGAAGCTTATTGATCTGAAAGAAGTCCCGATGCAATTGCGTCAAAGGAATACACCTACATCTGGAAAGCTATACTTCACGTCTTGCCAGACTATATGAGAAAACGTTGCAACTTAATATTAATCCACGTGAAAATGATGCTATATCTGTTTCAGATCGTGGCATAGTTATGACAAACATTAAATTTCGAACAACTGAAACTGGTAAGGGTGTATGAAAGCCAAATGATAATTCATTGGCAAAAAATGACGTAATAGAATAATTCTCAAATTTTGTGTCATTTCTCAAAAAAAGAAAACGACTATTTCACTGATAAACAATAGTGGCAGGAACATTATCAGGTTCGAATTTAAATGTTTTTGTAAAGTTGCCGAAAAAATAGGGTGTGATTAATCTTTCACAGAGCAGGTTGAAAGGATCATACATGAATGTAAGCGAGGAGAATGCAGAATGTACAACTGTAGTTTCGATAGTGAATGAGAATGACAGTTTAAACAAAAGTAACTACTACTGCGTTTTTCAACTGTGGTATTTTCTCTCAGTCCAGCATCTACATTAGATCCTTATGCGTCATTTTCATTAAATTCTAAATCGCTTCATTTTGCTGTCTGACAGCTCCTACTCCCTCTTTTCACTCTCTTAAGTGCTGAATGGCCGAAGGTTTCCCAGCTTAAACGTCAAAAAAAAAAAAAGGCTGAATAATTAACATGTTTACGTCGTTCACGTTGATGTCAGGCGATCAATTATAGGCATCACCTGATTTTTATAGAATATTATGGTTCTTAATAAACGAATTGTATCACGATATCGCCAGTGCCCATAACGCCGCTAATATGAATTTTAATCACATGAAGAACACTATGGATATTGCGGCAAAGGATAAAGTTACGATTCATGACTAACAAATGAAGCTCTCGTATGTAATAAACTTATTACGTATATCGTGCAACATCCCAATATTCGTACAGTAAATCAAACGAATACCCACAACGTTAGGTTATGTTACAGCATATATATATATATATATATATATATATATATATATATATATACATATATATATATATATATATATATATATATATACATACATATATATGTATATATATATATATGTATATATATATATATATATATATATATATATATATATATATATATATATATATATTTATTTATTAAGACATCACAATACCTCGGACATAACCGGTGGGATTAGAACTGCTGTGATTTGTGACCATCAAGCCATCAAGGGAGGCATATGTACGGGGGTAGCGCCGTCAATGCACATCACGCGGTGCACTGTAGGCACTACTCAAGGTTCTTTGCAGCGCCCCTTTGGGCCTTAACTACAACCCTTCTCAGCCCTTTTACTCTACCTCCATTCATATTCTCTCTTCTTCCATCTTGCTATCCACCCGCTCCTAACAGTTGATTGATTGTGCGACTGCGAGGTTTTCCTCCTGTTACACCTTTCAAACCTTTCTACTCTCCATTTCCCTTTCAGCGCTGAATGACCTCATAGGTCCCAGCGCTTGGCCTCTTGCGTAAATTCTATGTTCCATTCCTATGGGTTGATATCAACTCTGCTGTACATTTCCCTGTCTAATTCAGGTTTTGTACTCAGAGTCGATATCAACCTAGCTCCACTATGATAGCGGACTGGTAGGTTCGCAACACGTGGCCAATTAGGATTTTTTTTTTTCACATACACCTCGACGTATTAAACGATTTTTAGGCATAATATTTATGAATATTAAAAATGTCAAAGTGTATGTGACAAAAATTCACACACACTCACACACATGTATTATACTAACCTAACCATGCGACATACTGGGAAATGTAAAGACGATTGTCAGTTAAATTAAGTAGCTAAGAGTTATCGTGTGTCGTGATCACTCAGTTTCATCCTTTTAATTTAGTTGTCTTCCTTCATTTTAGTAAGGTGCGTACATCATGTTTTGTGCCCATTCACTGTTATTATTGTGGCTTCAAGTTAATCTGAATACGTTATGTATTCGCTTCTGTGAGCATTACCATCTGAGGGCTACTGACAGAAATTTATTAAACAGACTGGATCTTTCCTAGATATTGACCCACCCACGGGTTTAAACCCGGTATGTATCCACCTTTGCGGCGTGTTTAGCACAAGCCCGTTGGGGATTGCCGGAAAAACTTAAACAAAAGACTGTAAATATCATAATGATAATGACCCCGAAAAAATATTAGTCCTAGATAAGGACCCCCGAAAACCCTTGGGGGTCACTATCTAGGAAAGATCCAGGAGACCAAAATTTGTGAAATTAACATGTCATCAAACTGAATGCCAAGAATAATTCCTCTGTTTTCATGTACATATTCTCTAAAATTAGAGCACTAACAAAGGAGGCCTTGCAGATCTCAAGGAAGAAGCTCTTTGGTAACAACCAGAATACTCGGGACACTACCAAAGCTCTTCTTTAAAATAAAATAGTAAGCCCTAAAGACAAAACAGCATGCCACAAAAAGCAAAACAGTATGTTGAAAAAAGCTAACCGCACTCTACCCCATAAGGATTTGCCACTAGCGTATACGTTTTTTGTTTTTTTGGCTATTCACTGGCAACTGTTCTGTCCTCTTGCCCGTGACACACATCCTTGGTCGGATGTCAGTGTTAGTGGTGTCATGCAGAGGATATTTACTCTGAATTTCTGGCCAAGTGTGGTAACAGTCATCTCTCCAAGTTCTTAGAGGAAAACGTTTAATTTTAAGTTCTTTAAAGCTCATCTTCTTTTTAAGATATAGTGCTTGATTATTAATTCTCCTCTCTATATGAAGTAATTAATTTTACTAGATTTTACAAACATCTGCCTAGTGTTAGGTAGAAGACGATTCGCAGTAGATATGAATTATATGACTGAATTCTACGGGAAATTTGCAGCTAGTTTTAGTATAGTTTTTACCAATTAGAAATCTATTACCGATATTGATGACCGTGGTTGATCGGATGCTACTTTAATATATCAAATTTACCAATCGTCATAAATAATCTTGAACAGTCTTTCATGCAAAAATTGAATTCGAATAACGAAAAAGAACCGTGCTGATACGATTAGCAGACAATAAATAACGAAATGCTATGTTCTGCTTTTGCTAAAACCCTTTGATTCATCATTTTTAAAATTCGCTTTGTATTTAGATAAACTCCGGATTGATATGTGAGGTGGAATGTAGAAATGAGTAAGTTCCTTTAGGAGAAGTACAACCATAATTAATGGAGTCCTTTGAGTGAATGGAGACTTTATCGGAGGGTCCTGTGAGCTTTGATGAAGCGATTAATTAAGAGTTAATGAAGATCAACCAGAATTAGAGGAATTCACGCATTTATCTACACCTGATGGAGGGGAAGAGGATAAGCACAGAAGAATATTACTCGGAGAGAACATAAGTCGCACTCGAAGATGACTGGTGCTTACAAATATAATCTACTATTTTTTTTACTACATGGAATGAATATAATTATCATAATTCCAGTGTTAAAAGTAATCATGAAAATGAAAAAATTCGGTTATGTTTTCCGTATTTACCTAAGCATACAGTTAGGATAAAATATTACTAATACTGCGTCGGAAAGAATAACTAATAATAAACGGAAATATTTAATTCTTTATGAAATTCTTCTTTGATTTCGCCTTAAATGTATGGAATTGGCTTATGATACTTAGGAGAGAAAACATAAGAGGATAAGCTTTAAGATGGAGCCGTTATTCCATAAGATGCAAAGGGAAGTGGATTCTCTTGACTTACAGCTGTAACTGCCAATTCTATCTCGTGCTGGTGCTCCTCTGAAAGTGAACAATATTCAAAACAAAAAATCTTAAGACGTGTTTTTGGGCGAGAGCAGAATTAAGACAGCTGATAAGTTGTTTGAAAATTGAATTTGTCACGTCTTATTGTAATATTGTTTATATATATATATATATATATATATATATATATATATATATATATATATATATATATATATATATATATATATATATAGTAATGAATTAACTAAATATCGTGCATTGCCTGGCTTCATTCTTACCGTAAGAGTAACGTTGTTCTCTCTCATTAATAGCATTCTGCTGGGGAGAATGGCATTATTAACGGGAAGGTACCACAGATTTATGGACTCTTTAAAGTGATTACTTTTTTAATATATTTCTCTAAGATTACCGTCGCCAAGATATACCATGCACTGAATAAAAGAGTGTACTTTCGCCAGCATATACCAAGGAGCAGAGTTCACCTACTGAAAGCAATCGCCTGCGCACATTCACGAAGATGTGTTTTCGAAGACTATGAACTCTGACCTAACCTGATATTCTGCAAGGAGCACAAAACAAAGATCCATTACATAAAATCAATCTGTCTCAATATGCGTATATAAGACATCGAATAATTCACTTCCGAAGCACTAAAGGAAATTCCCATCATGTGATCGTCACATTATTTACAGTACTAAACCGCTTCATAAGCAATCAGCTGTTAAAATGTAGTTTCTCTGAATTTTATCTGTTATTCTCTTCAATATGAGATGATTATAGAACTGAGACTTCCCATTTTTTTTTACTTAAAATGTCAGATTATTTTTGCCTCTCTGTAACACCTCGTCATTTTCCATAAAACTATTTGATCCTTCCTTCTCACATTTTGTTTAAAGAACCATAAACAGTGTCAGATTAAAATGAAATTCCATAGTACCTATTTTTAATGCATACTCTCTCGAGGTTCAGTGATGCTCTATACACAGTATGAGAGGTCTTTTACTCTTGTCAGAGTGAAGTTTCTGAAAAGAACTCTGTGGACGATGAGGATGCTAATGCTTCCAAGAAACGTGGCAGTGTTTCTTTCAAGAAACATAAAATACCTTACTATTTTTAATAATTCTCAACTATTTATGTATTTATATTTTTGTTAGTATTTCTATCACTACGTCACTAAACGGGTATTACGTTTAATTTCCGCCATGGAGGAGGCATTAAATTTTTAAAAGATCTAATGTGTTTTTTATAATAGGGATGGCTTTGCTTAACACGCACACACACGAAAAATTAAATAATTAAACAACGATGGGACATGACACTCCCTTGCGCGAGAATTTCTCTTATTACCATGCAGTTATTTATCGTATAATAAGTTTTTTGCTTATTATGCGAAAAAAATAACTCTGGCTAGATTACCTTTTACATTATACACGCTCAATACTTTCAATCAGCTCTATCGCAAGCTTTTTGTAGGTCAGTTCTGTAAAAGAGAGATTTTCAATTTTCTTCTCAACTTCTCCCACTCCTACCACTCTTCTTTCTCACACCCTTTTTCGTTCTCTATCACTTGATTGTATCCACGTGTTTTTGCCCAGGAGTCGAATCTTGATTCTATCACACTGCGGGTGAGATTGCTAAAGATCACTCTGTTACTTGTTTCTCCCTTCAGATTCTCAGATGTCTTGTGGTTTCCTCGAAGGAGGCAGAATGAAATCCATGTTCGTTTCCATGTTTAACACAGGCCGTCGTTGATTTATACTCACAGCTTCTGGTTTTTGCAATCTGCAGAATCGGGCTTCTCTATGCACAATTTCTGTGTTTTTTAATAATTCAAGTGACGGTTTACAGTCGTGGTTATCTATGTAATGTTGAAATATTGCCCTTTAGTTGCGGTGGGCTTGCAATTGCCTGCATAGAGTGGTAGTGGTGCAACCTATGTAGCAGTTGGTGAGGGCTTGACATGCCCTGTGTCCTCAGTAGTTTTTTATTTTATTCAATGTTAAAGTTAGCCATAATCGTGCTTCTGGCAACGCTATAGGACAGGCCAACACCGGAAGGTGGTTAAAGTTTCGTGGTCCGCGGCTCATACGGCATTATACCGAGACCACCTAAAGATAGATCTATTTTCGGTGGCCTTGAATATACGCTGTACAGAAAACTCGATTGCGCCAAAGAAACTTCGGCGCATTTCTTACTTGTTTTTTTTTTTTATAGTTTCTAAATCATTAAAACAAGTTCAAGTTATTTAACAAGAACCGAGCATATTACCTACGGATGCATTATACTTCTATCAGTTTAATGCGCAAGTTTCGAAAATGTTAATACTTCCTAATAATTATTTGGGTTTTATACGTATTTTCTGTGAACCGTCTGTGTAAGAAAGCTAATGTTTGCAGAATTTAAAATATGTTTTGTTTGTTTGTGGGGCGTTTCATAATTGCTCAGCAAACTGCTAAATGTTACTGTATTATGTGAACGTATAAATAGTTTTGTTTCTACGTAATGCATACAGGGAATATTTGTCGTATGGCTACCAGTCTCTCAGTAATAGAAAATTATCATCTTTTAAAACCTCATGATCTACTCACTCATACCTAAGGAGACAGTGACCTTGACTGCGTATATGCATCAACTTCCCTACCGTTTCCAAACTACTGTAGAAGAAGCATTATTAACAGATAGGGAAAATAACAGTTTATATACGACCTGGTGTCAGATGAACGAACCAACGGTCCGGCAGCAAACTTTATCATATCATCTTTCAGTTCTTCTCTCTTTTCGGTGTCTTTGCAAGAAGTTACTGTATGTCTGTCACAAACACACCAGACGAGCTCACGTGCGCCATCATCTCTTAGAACAATGTTTCTCAAACTTTTCTTCCTGTGGCTCCCAGCAAGAACTGCATTGCGTGTTGTGTCACAGTATGCCTAAGTGTACCAAATCAGACACAATGCACGAATTATGTATGAGTGACACGTTATAATTACATAGTCATAGATAGAACGTATTCAGTTAGTGGCATATTTCTATTTTTAGGAAGAATACAGAAAATGAAAAGATACATTGTGCAAAAAGGGCACAGTGAGCAATATTTTTGAATTTTTCATTTAATGAGGAGGATGGGCTTGTTTTCATAAGTAGTTGATTCCAGTTTGGAACACAAGAAAAAATAATGCAACAAGCGTATTTGGTGTAGTGTTTAGCCTCTATCTTTGTTTTCTATATGAATAAACGAGTATTGAGAACGATGAGGTTTGGTCTCACCTGCTTCATTTTTTGTGTGTGGATTTTTTCTGTTTGTTGTGACCCATTTTACTTATTTTGCGACCCACTAATGGGTCGGGAACCGTAGTTTGGAAAACCCTCTCTTAGAGCACTGAAAGTCTGGTTAGTATCATAACCTTTGAGGTCTTGAATCATTTCCTTGCACACACGAAGATTTAGTGAAAAATTGCCTCGTCAGGAACTCTTTCGCTTTTCTCTCATGCACAGTTAGAGTGCACACATTACTCAACAAATTATGTTTAGATTCCGACCATTCGTTTTTTTTTTTTTTTTTACTTCATAATATTAGGTTGGATATGGGACAGAATATGTTTATGCCACTAGTAATGACCAGTTATTTATCTAATTATCTATCTGAAACCAGGAAAACTTCATTCAAATTAATTGCTTAATTTGGCATAAGTATTTGCCTTCTTGGAAGACTCATTAAATAAGAAAAAAGTAAAGGTTCATCTGCCCAAGTCTCTTGAAGTATTTTTAGTTTGCTTTACCAGTGATAGTTTGATATTCCGTTTTGGAAGTTAGTATTTACTTAGTGTCCAATTTTGCTTTAGACTGTTAGATATTAATTACATTTCAGAGTTTTCTATAAATATAGCTGATTTTTACAGCCTGTAATGAAATGCAAATATAGAAAATCCTTAAAGCTAAACTGAATTTAATATAAAGGTATGATGTCAGTACAGAAATATATTTACCGTAACAAACCAATAGCACGTGTGTTTGCCACATCTGTTTATAAAATTCTATCAGGTGATATGGTCAGTGGAAAGTGTTTTATGAATAATTCTTTGAGGCAAAGGAGAGTTTATCCTTCGAGCGTACCTGTGTTTCTTAAATATTATCCATAGTTATATGATTCACAAAATTAACAGTTTTTTGCTCTGAAGAAGACAGTGGTACTTGTAAATCCATTTCCTCCCGTCAAAGGGAGCCAGAGAGAGACCGACAGACAGAACCACGAGAAAGCGTCAAATCTTTAGGACTATCAAACGAAAAACGATCCTCATTGTATTCTTTTTTCGTGCCACAGAAATGAAAATCAGCGGTCACGATGGTATTTGACTTATTTTCCAAGCTGAGAGGAACCGTCCATCAAAGTCGGCATCTCTATGATTGCATCTCTGCTCACATGTGAAATTCTGCTCTGAAAGAAACCTCCCACGGTTCTAGATCGTATTCTGTCTACCACGTCATATCCTGGTAACTCATCAGCTGGTCGATCCGTCGCTCCACGCTGTATAGTATGACTAATACTTCAGTTTGAAAGGATCACTTAGTCACAATAAAATGAATAATTTTTGTCCATCTATATGCTCTACTGACTAAGTTGAAAATGAAAACATCTGAAGCCCTCATGACCGAAATGATCAATCCCTCATTCTAAATGGTAATTGTCATGCCAAAATTTAAATCACATTCATCTCATTCCCTTTCGATCACCAGTATGATATATGGTAGTGACTTCCAAGGGTTTTCGGGAGTCGTTATCTAGGACTAATATTTCTTGGGGGTCATTATCTTTTTGATATTTACAGTCTTTTGTGTATGTTTATACGGAAATCCCCAACGAGCTTGTAATAAACACGCCGCAAAGGTGGATACATTCGGGTTAAAACCCTTGGGGAGCACTATCTAGGAAAGATCCAGAGTTTTTAATGAGTTGAAATATGGTTACTCAAAGTAGATCAGTCCAGTTAGAAACTTTGGGGGGATTTAACGATGAGAGCTTCATGGTGGACCCTGAGTTTTCTTTTTATTATTATTATTATTATTATTATTATTATTGAAACAAGACGACCCTGTAACGAGGCTATAATATCGAGAATTAAAAGCCACGGTGGCTTTTAATTATTATTATTATTATTATTATTATTATTATTATTATTATTATTATTATTATTATTATTATTATTATTATTATTAATCTCCTCTTTCCCAGAAACAAAACGTTGAACTGATATTTTGGAAAGAAATTGTTATGAGCACGCAATTCGTGAGATTCAGATTGTAATATCCTTTGTGCTAGAAGTTTCAAGGTTCACTCCTTAGTGGAGAGAGCGAGAGAGAGGCCGAAATAGGGAGATCTCTGAGTTTCTAGTATGTGGCTCGTGTACAGCTGGTTTACCTGTCCATGTTTTATCCTGGAGTCGTAAAATTCTGTAAATCTAAGTCCCATTTTGAAAAAATTGCAATATGTGCCGAGTTGTTTGCATGTCAAATAAAAAAAATTGTCACATGTGAGATCATCTTTCTATGGTGTTATTATATCTCTGCCGCTGAAATTCCCTTAACTGTAGGGTTTCTAGTGTAAGCCATAAATTAAGTAAAAAGGACGAGCCACTAGCTCTGGCAGCGCTCATAAACGATGAAATTCCTATTCCAGCTGGACTTGATGCATCATTCACATTTCTGATATTTGCAATCCTAAATAGTATATGCTTCAGTATTATATTCCTCATGATTTTGAAATATTAGGGTAATGATTTTACCAAACGAAAGCAAGTGAAGTTGGAAAAACTATTTTCTTGGAGACGAATTTCCCAAAGTACGCATAACACGTAATTCTGGGACAGGTTTTCTGATAGTACCTGTTTCATTGGAATCCAGGTTAAAAAGTCACAGGAAAAAAAAGTCACCTTAATCTTTCCTAGATAGTGGCCCCCAAGGCTTTTAACCCGGTAGGTATCCACCTTTGAGGCGTGTTTAGTACAAGCCCGTTGGGGTTTACCGTAAAAACAAACAAAAGACTGTAAATATCACAAAGTTAATGGCCTCCCCAAGAAACATTGTGATTTTTTTCCCTCTGACTTTATTACCGGCCACCATGAATTAACGTGACTTTTTTCCCGTGGATTTTTTTCCTAACCAAAATTATGACTTTTTTTTTTTTTTTTTTTCCCTGTGACTTTAGTACCGGCCACCTTTCATTGACACTCGCCATCAACAATGATTATTGTTTTGAAGTTAGCACGCTACGAAGCTCATAATTTTTCTGCGAATGAATGTCCATTTTGAGAGACTTATCTTCAAATGGTTTTTTGCTGAGATATTTGGCCTACAGGAATTTATGCATTACCTATGCATTAGGTAATCATGAAGGTTTGGCAGATTGCATGTTTCTGTAACTTAGATTGTATTGTTTACCTACATACTTTTATTGGAGGGCGTTATGTTATGCAGTTATTCATTCATTCAGATTGTATTGTTTACCTACATACTTTTAATGGAGGGCGTTATGTTATGCAGTTATTCATTCATTCTCGAACTCTCTATTGACTCTTAGAAATTTGTGCAATAGGAAATGAATTTCACTTTGATCGAGATATGGATGCATACCAAAATGCTGTCTTGAGTGTCGCCCAGAATAACACCTCCAAACAGAGAGGAGATTTAACCATTCTTCGTCATTCATACAGACAACTCATAACTCTGTACGTCGTGCATGTCGTGTAATTAAAGTTACAGCACAGGCATAGCCTATTCGGCAAAAAAACACAAGTGACACATATTATGCACCTAATATAAATGCAAACTAACAAAATTTGAGGAATACACTATCGTAGTAGTTTTGGAGGTAAATTTAGAGCACAACTTGACTTACACCTGTTATAAAAAATCTTTACGTACCTTAAAAATGATAGAATTCGAAAACTTGAACATGGAATTTTAAACCATACCTGAAAAGAAAGTTACGTGACCAGTTAATAGTTAATAGTAACAAACCATCTTGAATAATATAACGACCTAAAATAATTTTGGTCTCCAAAACAATAAATGAAGCCATGTTTTTGAAGTAGAAAATGTAATGGTATAAAGCAAAGATAAAATGTATTATACTTCAATCACTTTCCTTTGATCTTTGATTACGGAGCTCTTTAAGTCTGTATTTAAAGTATAAGACATCCCCATTACATTACTGTCAGGGTTATTTTATATAGTTCTTATGATTGTAATCAACTCTTCCATTTCATTTATTTACCCAAAGACTAACACTTACTAAATCTAAGATCCATGATAAGGAAATTTCAAGGCGAGAATGAATTCAGAGTGAATGTTAGTATTGCTTTTTCTTTTCGATTGCCTTCCCGAAATAATTTTTCGGGTATAAGATACTAGTACAGCTTGTGAACAAGAGTATGTTAGATGGAGCAGGGAGAGTACGAGTGTGTTCGGGTCTACCGGATCATTACATGTTTGAAGGGAAAGTAATAAAAATAAGATAGCTTTGTTTGATGTAGAAAGGCTCAGAATATTGGTATATATGTAATAAGGACAAGTAGATGTGATAATAAAGAATGGAGAAAAAATGTGACAAGGGTACAGATAATGAAGCAGAACGATGTATTGGTTACATCAGTATAGAGAAGCGGGTGTAATGACAACAAGCAAAATAACTATCTGTGTGGGTGTTTACCCATAATTAGATGTGAGTAAACGCCCAAAGTTTACAAGATTTAGAGTAAGTTAAGCACAGCTCTTGTCTTTTCCAGGATGTTTTTTGGTACGTCTTTGGCTTTGAGTCCCTGTTCTAACGGTAAAGCTTCACGCATGATAAAGCTACTCTCCTTAGCAACAGGTATGTTGGAGGTATTTTTTTCCGCCAAGTTTAGTTTTAAGCCATTGTCATCAAATTTTTTTTGTGATTTGTCATAAATTTGCTTTTTTAATTTTTGTAATAAATTTACTTTTTTAATTTGTCATAAATTTGCTTTTTTTAATTTTTGTAATAAATTTAATTTTTAATTTGTCATAAATTTGCTTTATTAATTTTTGTGATAAACTTACTTTTTTAAATTTGTATATACTTTTCTTGGACAACGTCACCTTATCCTCCACCCATTTAGGGGTGACACCCCTGGAGGGGTGAGGGAGGTCCCACGTTCTGCATAATAGGCTCTTAGGTGGTTTTCAACAACAAACCAACTAATCAAACTGCTTAGTTTTCTTGTAAGTTCAGTTAGGTATTAGGTGTTTAAATGTGCTTGGCTACCTCCCGCTCAGTTAAGTTTGCAGAAGCTCCCTGAGGTTTGAGGAAATTAAGAATGTTTATGCCATCAAACGGCAATATTCTCCATTAAAACAAATTGAATTTATGTACAGATCTGGCGTCTCGAGTATGTTTTATATACTTTAGAATTTTAGCTTCCTGAAAATGGATTAAGTTTGTGGTTAGGTTAAGTCAGATAAGTTTTAGCCAATATTCATAAAGGTTTTGCCCGAATTTAAATTTTTAAGCGTAAAGTTGGCGAGACTTAATAGAATTTTCAGAGGATTCGAACTTGGTATTTCCTTATTTACGATAATAGGGCTTGCTTGCCCAATAGCTAATCTCTTGAAAATCAACAGAACTATGCAAAATTTTCCCCGGACAGAGATTATGTCCAGAGTAATGTTTGGATTTATGCTGTTAGCAGATGGAAATTAGCTTTATGAAATTCGTCAGTAACTCTTAGCTAGGAACTTTCAGCTCCTGTTAACAGACAGCACGAAAGCATTTTTTTGTTTAGTTGAAAGTATAGAAATTTTAAGTCATGGATATTTTATGCATTGAATAACTGGAATACCTGTGTACTTTGAGTGGGGTGTAGTCAAGTTCAGTGTGCCAGGTATGTTGGTTAGTTTTGATACTATTAGATTACTCATAGTGTATTTATGAATGCTATCCGCCAACATTGAGTTTGTATGTTACTCGATAAACACAGGCAATGAGTTTGTTACTCTATGAACACGGGCAATGAGCTTGTTACTCTGTGAACACAGGCAATGAGTTTGTTACTCTAAAAATACAAGCAATGAACGGAGGTACAGTAAAAGAAATGAGAGAAGTTGCAGCTAGGGGCTGAAGGGACGCTGCTAAGAACCTTACGTAATGCCTACAGTGCAGCACGTGAGGTGCACTGACAGCACTAACCCCTATGGGGCTTAGATGCCATGAGGTCACACGGCTCCCTTGAAGTGGAATTGGAATATAGAATTTAGGCCAAAGGCCAAGCGTTGGCACCTGTGAGGTCATTCAGCGGTAAAACGGAAATTGACAGTCAGTAAGAAGGTTGAAAGGTGTAAAGGATAATAATCCTTTTTATTAATCAAAATGAATAAATAATTTTTACACAGTAGGGGACGGACAGACAAAGCCATCTCAATAGTTTTCTTTTTTAGAAAACTAAAAGTCAACCAAGAAATTAACATTTAGGTACGAAACAGCAGTGAAACAAAGAAATAATCAAAGAATGATGCATTACACTTCAGACATTTAACGACATTTATCCTACGGGGCGACTATTCCACAGTTTCCCATTGTGGCAATGTAGTATCTCATCACGATGTTAAAGCTGATGACCAGCAAAGCTACTAACTAGCACACATAATTTCAATGCGTGAAGGCGCTAAAGCGCTAATGGGTTTCCTCTTGCAGTAGAGCTTACGTAAGATGGCCAAGTAGGATAACTTACATTTTGTAAGATGGATCTATGTAAGTAAAAGATTGCAAATAGTGTTTCATGCAGTTATCTGAGAGTACACAACCCGCAAATATTCGGAATAGAAAAGTGCTGATCAAGGCAAAAGTCTGAACTCATGAAAGGAATGTTGAACTAAATCTCCCAGAGGGAATGGAAGTGTGAAAGAAAAAGAAGGAATGAAAGAAACAGAAGGGACTGCCGGCACAATGGACTGTTTGCCTTGTGTGTGGGGAAAGGCTGAGGATGATGTGATGAAACAATGTGAAAAGCTTTCTTTCTTGACCTTTAAACATGTAAGTGAAATTTAATTTAAGGTACAAATCTTTCCTTTTTTGTTGCATAACACGGATATGACACGAACCAGTGGGTTGCTGAAATAAGAAAATTTACTTAGTTTGGGGTTTTCAAATCCCAGTTTAGAACTAACCAGTAAACCTCTTCTACGACTTTAAAATTGGTTTTGCTATATGAAGTTTTATGTCAGTATTTTAGATAGAGGTAATAGGCAGGCAGGCAGGCAGGCAGGCAGGTGTGTGGTGGTTGGGGGGGGGGGGGGGCCGTGGAGGTTAGGAAGGGATAGAGAAACTCTAATACTATAGCGAAAAGAGTCAGTTGTAAAACTTCCAGACGGGAGCACATTTTCTTTTTAAAAAGCGATTATATAATGATCAGACTGTGAAAGGCCATTTCACAGGAAAAGTATAACAAGAAAAAAGATGGCGGCGTCGATTTTTACGAGGCAAAATCAGATTAAGGAGACGGGCATTCACAAAGACCCAACCAAATAAAAAAAACCCTGAAGTGAAAAAATTATTGTGCAAAAAAGATAGTATAAAAGAGAAATCTTGGGAAGAGAGATTAAATTTTGAAAAATTGAAATGAGGGAATTGAGATGAAAAGAAATTAGGGAGATAGAAACACTTATATATATGTGTGTATATGTATGTATGTATGTATATATATATATATATATATATATATATATATACATATATATATATAAACAGATAGATAGATAGATAGATGAAGAGAATATCGGAATCTACAGGTAACTTTTAACATATAGGTATTTCATTTTTTTATTAACCACAATGCCCTCTTACCTTCTCGATTTCTCCACATTTTAGAAAAGCCTATCAGTATTAAGCCTAGAACCAATTTAACAAAGATATGTAGTGATTCTGATGCCCGGCCGAGCATCGATCTCGATTGCGGGGGATCAGAGAGAAGTAACGATAATTACCTGGTCACGAAGAAAGGCATATATGTTACAGGGAATATGTGAAATCCAGGAACCATTTGATCCCCGAGGTCTAGTAATAAACACAGCGAAACAGTGATTCATCCAGCTGTTTTGCGGTGTTTAGTACTAGCCCCTGGGTGGTTAAATGCATTTCGCCGTGTTTAGTACTAACCCCTGGGGTGTTAAATGCATATCACTGTGTTTAATACTAACCCGGGGGGGTTAATTGTATCACGCTGTGTTTAGTACTAAACCGTGGGGGGTTAAATGTATTTTACCGTGTTTAGCACCAACCCGTGGGGGATCAAATGTCCCCAAGTGCATTTGATCCCCCAGGGGCTAGCACTAAGCAAGGCGACACAGTGTAGATGAATCACTGTTTCGCCGTGTTTAGTAATAGCCCTCGGGGATCAGATGTTCCTGAGGGAATTGGTCATCTCACAAATTCCTTAGGGATTTCGTGAAATCCCTGATTTCACATATTCCCTGTAACATATATGAGTCTATCTCTGCTCATGCGTACTTATATCTGTCGAATTCAGATACATTTACTAGAGCTTGAATAGACCCACCTTCACCCGTCACAGCCAACTAGTCGTTTTCACTGCTTTTTAGACTGAAGCATATGTATATGTGTGTATATATTATTATATATATATATATATATATATATCTACTCTGATATACTCTATATATACATATATATCTCTCGTATATATATATCTCTCTCTATACTCTATCTCTCTATATATATATATATTAGAGTCTACGAGAGAAGCAGAGGAAGGATAACTAAAACTCGACGCAATCATGAAGGAGGTTTTAGCATTGACGATACAATGATATCCTAAACCTGAATGGAATATGATTTAAGGGGATAGATAACCTGAATGACTGAAGTGAGAGTAAATATTTTTCAGTGGAGTGTAAAGCTAGCTGTGTCTCAGTAAGAGAGAGAGAGAGAGAGAAGAGAGAGAGAGCAAAGTTACAGTCAGAAATGATGGAGAAAGTGACTAATGGTTAACCTAAGGTTAAAGTAGAAGCCTCTGTATAAATCTGGAGAAAGACTGCGAGTCCAGACACACTCAGCATTAATGCCGTCGCACGCCAGAAACCCAAAATGTTCCTTCTTGAGTTTGATTCATCTATTAGCCAAAGGAAATTCATCACGATTTTACATTAATTTTTGGGGGGATATTTCAATATAAATATTTGATTTAATTCACTTGATATGCCGAATTTACATGGAAGGAAAGGCCAACTTATTGATGCTGTAAAATTCTTGGGTCTAATACTTTTCTGAAAGCAATATTTGATCCAGCAGACATTTTGGCTTTAAAGGTTTTTTTTATCAGTCTCAATTAATAATGAGTACACTTAAGACTAAATGAAATATAATTTTACAATTTAATGGAATAATGATGTCATTATCTTCAATTTTTTGGTAGCGGTTTATTCTTAATTAATGACCAATATTTTGATACAAGTAACGGAAATACTCAAACGAACCTTGTGTTAGAAAAATCATGAGACAAAACATGTGATTACGAGACATTCTGAGTTTTATTGGAAAGGTAATGCACTTGTCTCGATTCTTTTATATTCTTTTAACTTCTTTTTTTAATGGGGATGAATAATCCATAGCCAAATAAAAAAATATAAAAAACTGTAAGTTTAGCATATTGTATATTGAGCTAGACCACTCGAATAAGTATATATCTATAATAATAAAATCCGACAGAATCTGATCTTGTTTGTCCTCCCCGTATGACAGTATAGGGGAGACATGACACAGACACCCACTCCCTGAAAACCGGTTTGTCTGTCCCGGGTAAAGGCGGGCTAGGTTGGGGAACGGGAGGGTAGGGGGGACAACCACCCTCCTCCTGCAAACCTGTTTGTCCGCCCCGGGTGGGGTCAGGGTATGTAGGGGTTCGGGAGGATAGGGGAGACAGCAGCCCAGGGTTCCAGCGCGCATAGCGTGCGCGAACAGGCTCGTGTATGAATAAAACACAAACATCGATCCTTTGTCATTTATTTTAAGAACTGAATGAAATCAGTGAAGGGATTGTGTAACTTTCATGTTAATTCCATGAATCCGCTTGACACGTTATCATTCAAGAGAAAAGTATAAGTACAGGAATAAGCTGTCTTCAGTTTAACTCTTCATAGGAAGACACTGTGATGTCTATAGAAAATAACCAATGTGCAGGTGCTCACAAAAACTTGTATAACAAACGTCCTTTTCAGGGTGAAGGTGGTGGTATACAGGCTCAAGAGTTGTTGCTCACTCATATTGTGCGCATGTCCATAGCAGCCTCTAGAAAAATATTTGCTGCTGTGCACGCATCATCAGAAGGGAAGCTGGAAGTGAGATGAGATTCGTGGAAGACAAACCCCATGAAAGGCTTGAATAGCAGAATTTCAGAAAGGCACTTTGCATCATGCGGAGTTGTATGCGATGATGCCGATGTAAACATATAGATTATATTTTAGCTAAAATGACAGATTTAGCAGACAGTCACCTAACCTGCCCTTTCTTTATTAGAAATTTAATCCCATCTCGGAGCAACAGAGATGTTGTTGACAGCTGTAATTAATGTCCCTCGATTATCTGTCCTTGGATATCTCTGTTCTGTAAATAAGATAATTGCAGATACCTCCATAAAACGTTAACTGCATACAAGGGCCGTAGGAAGAGTGCTCTGGAATTCACAATAAATAACAACGTTTGCGTTACCTGAAGGTGACATTTCTTTTGGCAAATATGGCTGGAGGTAAACAAAAACAAACCGAAATTAGGAGAAGCTGTACTGTAACAAAACAGCTGATGTTAGCCACTGAAAGCTTCTTGCGCCCATTAGCTGTGGAAGAAAATGAAACGATGCTTCAAATCACCTTTGAATCTACAGAGAATCTCAAACAAAACTCTCTAATGTCAGCTTAATAATCATATGTGTATTTGAAGAA
>NC_089795.1:54524484-54534484 GCF_040412425.1 Macrobrachium rosenbergii
AAATCATCTTTATATGACTAATTTGTAAACCTTATAAATTTTGTATTATGGATTATCAATCTGCATCCTTCATAGTTTAGTAAGGATTTGGATGAAGTGAATTATTGATGATGGCCTTTTAGTGAGCAGTCCTTTCATGCCGGGTGTTTCACAGGATAGCATTTTGTTAATATTGCTTTGGGCCTTCACTAGCATCATTTGTTGCAGGCTTCAAAATGATGTAGTGTACAGGGCAGATGCTAAAACTCTTGTTATAGAACTCTAATAATGTGAAATGAAGTTGCTGCTAACCTTAACAGAAAAACTAGATGTGCAGTATATTTTATTCACTATGCTGAAGATGTCAGAACTGAACAAAGAGCTAAGATGTTCTCTGTAAGCCTTGATATAACACTTGGATAACAGCATAAATTTAATTTGCTTTATTGTTAGTTCAAAGTTTGAATGCTGTTTCACCTTGTACACATCAGCAGCATCCTTTGTTCTTTAGCTCGTAAAGGTGTTTTTCCTTTCCCGTACAGTGCCAATTATGCTGGATCCCCCATAAATCCTAGTTCGATAAGAAACTTCTGTTATCATTTTTAGTGACTGCGCCTCTCGAGTTGAATAATGTTACTCGTTCTGCAGAGATACAGTGCCCAATCTTCTGCTGAAAAGCACCAGTGATACATTGCACTTCCCTAGCTGTGAGGGTCTCCTCAGCAATGTTGTGAATAATATTGCATGGCAGAGGCTGTAATGCTACTTTTTAACATCTTAGTCCTTCAGCTAAATCTAAAGTGGGGCTTGTTACCGCCTCATGAAGGTTACTTCTTTTATTTAATCATTTTCATCGTCCTGTTTGTTGTGCAGATTTTGCAAAACATTATGTGTGGATTTACAAAAATTGAACCCAAGTTCGGCAATACGGGAGCAGATTTTGATATAAAGACGGATTACTCAACTTGGATTCAGATGTTACAGACTTGAAAAATTGGATATTCGTTCACCAGTAACGTTGACTTTGGTTAACAAAGTTTATAATGACCTCTGCAAATAAATGAACTGTAGATTGTGCCTCCTCCTAATCTGCTCGATTTTGCTAAGATCCTTTCTATTTGTTAACATGTGGTCGTAAGTTTGATGTTGGCGGAGGAGCCTCTCTTAGTACATTTATTTTACTGTTTCAATGCGTTGTCTTTTTAAAGTAATGTATTTATCATATGTGTATGTTTTATTTTCATTTAAATTCTGATCTCGTTTTCCTCTAATGGCTTTCATTCCTGTTTATCAGATATGGGCATTCTTTTCGGCAAAATATTTCTTAGTCAGTTAATGGTAATTGAGAGTAAGAGAGAGGGCGGGAGGTGACTCTTGACCCCATTTCAAAACTCTTTTCCCTAAGTGACGCATTTTACAACGCCATTTTGAAAGGGTCCTTTTCGAAGCATAGGAGGCGTCCGGGAGTCTCTAATTAATGCCTCAAGAGGCAGGAACTTTTCAAGAGTAAAGCCCTAAACTGAAATAATTAGACGGCGGTTTGAAACTGCCTGATTTTACTTGTTCCTTGTATACCCTAAACATACGTTCATTCTCTCTCTCTCTCTCTCTCTCTCTCTCTCTCTCTCTCTCTCTCTCTCTCTCTCTCTCTCTCTCTAAACGTTGCTTATTAACCTTAACTCAAGCGGAAAATGTCACCTTGGTAACGGCATGATAATCAAGGAGAAAGTGAACAAATTAAACGGGTGGTAAAATTTTTCTTATGAACTCTCCAAAATTAATTACCAATATTCAGTGATATTTAGATGATGTCAAGAGTACTTGGGCAATAACCACAAGCGCCAAGGAATATTTTTCATATAAAATGGCTGTTCGCAGGGGTTAGCGATTCAACATTTCTTTGGAGTCCGTTAATATATCAGTTTCATTTCACATTCACTGGAGGACTCTCCATAAATAGGTTATGGAATCGACGGTATAAAAAATGGTTCAAAATATATTCTCCTTCTGGTTTTTTGTTAAATGAGAAAACTTTCACCTGAAAGGGACATAATGAGCACTTTCATCAAGAATATAGACATAACACGAGTAATGCAATCAGTTTAATTGTAAATCACCTCATACGTTACTGCAGTGTTAAGTTCTTTTAATATCATCCAGAAAGGGTCTTAAATGTTTAAAAATTTTGGTATCCAGAGAAGAATGTCTATAAGTATCTTAGTAAAAAGTAATACGAGGGATACACTCTTAGATTACGTTTACTAGTACTGGGTAGATGGAAAACTAAGCTGACTGAGATAGTCTTTGGAAGAGGAATGACACTAGGTAGATATGATCCTTTTTCTAGATGAAGTAAAAGTTAATACAGATCAGTATTTTAGTTGGAGAGAAAAGGTTGAAAATGTGGCTATAAATGCATTCCGGGCAAAGGAAACTGATTATAAGGAAATGAGAATAACTTGTAATGAGAAGATGAATGATGAATGGGCTCGGGTTACGGATACTGAAACGGTGGGAATACTGAGAGATATGGAAACTTCAAAGAGGCTGGTGACGAATAAGCACAAACTCTTACGGATATAAGAGTAAGTGAAAGGAAATAAAAGCATTAAGTGATAAAATCAATGAATGGGAAGTTTTCAACTCTTTTCTTTTTCATTGGTTGTAGATCTGTTCTCCAGTATAGTCCTTGGGTGCCGAGTCTCATCTCAAATTCTTAGATAGAGTATGTATGTTGACTCATGGAATAAATATAAAGTGAGTTCATTATGTTTGTTGCATAGATTTTATGCAACAAATATCCTCTGCACTCTTTAACTGACCTAGCTGTTTTTGCTCGCAACACTAGGCGGTCTACCTTTGCAAACAGCGTGTCATTTTCTAGTGCCAGGTTTAATAATACTCAGTTTGTTATGAGTTTTATTTTGGCCTTAACTAGAGGAGCAAATTGATCCCTGCTTTCTGCTGATGTCTCTTGAATTCAGGTGCATCGGTCTAATTTTCTATTCCATCATATTTAATTAAGCATCACCTTTTCCTTTAATTTGTTACTCTTTGCAGGCTGATTTTCCTCTGGAGCCCTCTTGGGTTTATTATCTGTTGTCTCTATCAATAACGGTTTTCAACTGAAGATGTAAAGACAGAGAGAAAAGCAGATGCAATCCAGTAAGCCAGAGAGCTACCGGTGGCTGTGTATATGAAGATGAGTGATGATTTCAAAGGATGTGGGCTGGAGAACTTGAGTTTGCAAGCTATTGACCAAGAAGTCAACACTGCTGCAAATTTTCTGCCAGCAACTGAAGATACATTTGTGTTGCATGTCACAAAGGCAGCAAAGCCTATGCTCCTGAACAAAACAGCTCATATTGCACAGCCAGATCTGGAACCTTTCACAAATTATTGCCGGTAATTTTCTAATTACAAGCTTGTCAATGTCCTCTACACAACACAACCAACATGGCCAGATCAGATGTCCAAGAATATTTCATGTGGCTGTCTGAGAGGCTGCAGTGGATATTTGTTTGTGTAACAATGAGTGCATCCTTTATTACATTGGTTGCCGTTGCGAGGGGTCAGAGAACAAGTGCTGTCATACCAAGTTCACTCCTACAATGAACGAAAGAAGCACTGACTCTGATTATACACCAGATCCTCTTACTTATGATATTATTATATCAAACTTTTTAGTATCTTTTTGACTGACTTATTAAAGCTTACTAAGTATTCTGTAATATTGTTCTCATCTTGCTGCTTAGAATGATATTTTTGTGCTCTATAAAAAATATTCAGTTGTTTTGGTGTAGTTCTCATGGCAGTAACTGCCACTCTTTTTAGATCTAAATGTAATGCAAGGTACTGTACATTTGGTACATTCCCTTCGAGTCCGTTAAATCTCTTGTAACTAGGTCAGTGAATCCTCAAAGGATAGTTGGTTGACTGTGGTGCATCACATCCAGGGGAGTGAATGGTATAGGGACAGGCACATCATTCAAAAAAGACTTGCTGAAACCAGGAAGGGGAGCTTCTTTTGGATCTACTAATTTTAAGGAAAAATGGAATTACTGTTGAAAAAAATGTGCACGTGTGAGCACTTAATGTCTGCATGGAGTGAATTAGGGAAGGGATATATTCAGGGTTAACTGTAAATTCAAGGATATCATTGTCATGATAAATATAAATTTGGTTCGTATTATTCAGATGTTAATTTTTCTATCGATTATCAAGGCCGACTCTGGCCATGGAACATAGGGTAACATAATGCACTAGTTTAGGTACTATTATAAATAATTAGCTATAAGGACTTCTATCATTAGGTTTCTCTTCAATCGAAATTCACATATAAATCTAAGAACGAAGCATCTGATGTACTACAAAATACGCTGTGTGAACAAACGTAAAATTTGTTTATTCCTAAAGTGGACTGAATCAAATAATCCAAAATTCCCGAGATATCCTTTTTTCGCATTTGCGAAACCTCGTAGTTGCGCTACGAAACAATTGTTACGAGGGGATGGAAAGTAAGAAGGAAGAAGGAGAATATGAACGGGGGTACAGTAAAGGGAATGAAAGGGGTTGCAGCTAGGGACCGAAGGAATGCTGCAAAGAACCTTAAGTAATGCCTACAGTGCATATGAATGATAGCAATATAGGACAAATTTACAGTTTGTTTTCTGATCAAATTATACAAAATTCCTTAAAATCTTACCTGCAGAAAGTCACTCACTGTCGCACCAAGAACCTGCAAGATGGTATCATACCCAGATTCTTGGCAAAACTTGAAAAACATCTTCCCAAACATTTCCAGGATCGTATTTGCCTGGACACCTGCGAAAGAAACGAGAAATTAGTCCCGTTCCTCTCTATCTCTCTCACACACCTACAGTAGGTAATATCCCAGTGCCAAAGGATTGGCAGCATCTACGGGTAACATACAGACAATTTCCATCTCATTCTTGATCACTTGTATTAAAAACTCGATAAAATTTTCGCTACAGATATTAACTCGTGTTTCAGCTTCTTAAATGTAATTTCTAACGCATTGAAAAAGCACTTTGACCCTGCTTTGGTAGATCTCCAAGTCCAAAACATGTTAGGTAGACATTAAAAACCAATATTCAGAAATATTTCTGTTATATTTCAACCATTCCTGGAAATCTTGTAATATGTTTGGTTTATGTATAGTGAGATTATGCTATGGAAAAGAATTGATTGCTTTATGTATTCTATTTGATTTTTGAAAACAAAACTAGAAAATAGAAATTTATTAAAAAATTCAAGAAAATAAAATTAACATATATACAATTATTTGAGTGACCGGCCCCATAGCTTGTTGGTACTTCAAGGGCTGGAAAATGGCTCTCACACTCACCGATATATCTGCAAGCAGGTGGATCGAAATGTCAGCAAACAACAAAATGCGTTCGAGAGAAAAGTGTGAAATGCAAGTGCAAGCAAGTAGTCGCAAGGCAACTACTTATGGTATGAAACGCAATAAGAACAATTTCTCAGCGATCAGAGAAGCAATCTTGTAAAAATAAGTAAGAAATCAGAAGAACCCCTCCCCCACACACACACACATGAAAAAATACAAAGACATTCTGCTCTATTATGTTTAACAACTATTAAGAGTAGCTCCGCAGTATTTAGATACTTGCGGCGCTGACCCCCCCCCCCGCCAAATTTATATAAATAGCCCTACAATGTTTTTTGACTTTAGTATGATGCATATCTCAAAAAATAGGGGTTAGGGTCTCTTAACTAATTCACATAGCCCACACATCCCTGTAAGAAAAAACAATGTGGTAAGCATAGCAATACACTAATGAATGCAAAATTCAGTTATTACAGCCAAACATTTTGTAGCAACACCTTTATCGCCCACCAAGTAGCCATGGACCTGTGAGATCAATTCTACCACCCCAGGTTGGACGTGGGTCTTATAAACCCAACCACACTTGTAGGGTCATATGCAGAAGAAACAGAGAATGACGAATACAGCGCCCACCACAACTTCATAGGCATACACAGTTAGGAAGGAACTGTACTCTAAACTTTAGAGTACAGTTCCTTCCTAACTTAATTATATTCTTTAGAGTCTAAAGAATATAATAAGACGGTAACACTAGCTTTCTCAAGGGGCAGTAGTTAAAAAATGTCAGACATACCAGGGGAAGTTATGATAGGATATGCAAGACAGGGTCCTAACACTTAATTACAAAATACAAATCAGTAAGCATCAGCCGAATTGTCTCTAACTTGAACCTATGTAAGTAATCTTGAAAACATGAAATACAGCCAATGCAAAGTATATTCATACCAAACTTGAGTAAATTAGCTAAAATATTCCAAAGCCAGGCAGTTTTAATGCCAACTCAATCCCAAGGTTTATCTAAGTCTTTTAACAAAAAAGGCTAAAAACTTTGAAGGATTATTGATAGACACAATAAACAATGACTTTGTAATCAGTGCTGTCTTAAGAAATTTATCGCAGTTCACGTGGTTATAATAACGTTTAGCTCAACAGCATAACAAGTAAAAAATGCGCCGAAGTTTCTTAGGCGCAATCGAGTTTTCTGTACAGCCGCTACAGTGTATAATCAAGGCTATCCAAAATAGGTCTATCTTTCGATGTTCTCGATATAATGCTCCATGAAACTTTGACCAAAGCCCGGTGGTGGCCTATCCTATATCGTTGCTACAAGCACGATTATGGCTGACTGTAACCTTAAATAAAATAAAAACTACTGAGGCTAGAGGGCTGCAATTTGGTATGTTTGATTATTGAAGGGTGGGTGATTAACGTACCAATTTGCAGCCCTCTAACCTCAGTGGTTTTTAAGATCTGAGGGTGGACAGAAAAAGTGCGGGCAGAAAAAAAGTGCAGACGGACAGCAAAAACCGGCGCACTTTTACAGAAAACCAAAAAGCAGAAATTAAAACGAGGATTTTATCAGTAATATTTACCCCTCAAATGTCTAACAATAACTAAAATGTGATTAGGATATCATACATGATGAATTCCACGTATGAGGCAGGATCACATATATAAGAAGCAAAATAAAAATGACTGTTGAAAGTGAGTCAGCTGTTTGACGTTTTCAACTTCCGATTGTTGACCAACAACTGGACGTATGGAATTTGCAGCCGGTCAAGAGTTTAATACACCTCCTCTGTGAATTGTTGCCTATTAAACCGGAAGGGATCAAACGCGCATGCAACTGAATAGTTTGCCAATTAAAAAGTTTGAAGTGCCCAACTCGAGCTAAATGAAATAGTTTGGTCAACTTGGTTGGGTATTCAAGTTTCAAACAGAACAAGAATTCTAGAGTCCAATGAGGGCAAATTTTATGTCGTCTGAAGTCTCACAGAGCTATTAAATCGTTTTTCATTCAAATGGAATGGCATGTAGAATTTAGGCCAAGGCCAACCCCTGGGACGTATGAGGTCATTCAGGGCTGAGAAGCAAATTGCAAGTAGAAAGGTTTGAAGGGTGTATGAGGAGGAAAACCTCGCAAGTGCACTATGAAACAGTTGTTAAGAGAGAGTGGGAAGAAAGAGAATACGAACAGAGGTACAGTAAAAGGAACGAAAAGGGTTACAGCTAGGGGCCGAAGGGACGCTGCAAAGAACCTTATGCAACGCCCACAGTACACCGCTTGAGGCACACTGACAGAACTACCCCTATGGGGGTTTTTCATTCAAGGTTTAATGTATATCCATCAGTTTTTTGCTCCACGTTTAAAGCTCGATCTTGCATGCACGCACAACGCCAACGATGTTTACATGTTTCCACTGATAACTTTTTTTAGTGAAGCAATTTTCATGTGGAGAGTATAAGCACTCATTATTTTTTCAAGTTTTCGCGATTCAGGAGCGGAATCAAAACGAAGGAAATATGCGCATGTGTCCTTATTCCCTTTGCACAAATGATTTAACAAGGTATCTTATAACATCCAAGAACAAAAATTCTTTTTCCAGAAAGTCGTGCTGAATTTTGGGGGAAGCGACTGGAAAAATGATTATCAAAGCCATGGCGTATTTCGACGCTGATGGGCTCATGATTCTTTTCTTAACTTATTAAATAAACAGGTTTGTGCAGTCCACAAGGAAAGATAAAGTAAAGTTACTGTATTAAGACATCTTTCAAGATTTTTGGAGGCCCATCTATCTTGAGGACATGATTTAATTCTTGTTTTCCTCCACGTTCGATATGGTTCCACTGATTGGTTTTCAGCAGACGACTCGCACTTTCAACTGTTGGACAAAAACTTACGTTCTTATATATTTCTTATCCTTGAACTAAATATCAATCACTGGCTTCATTGTTCAACGAACTCGTTGTGCCAGATGTATAAAATATTTCTGAATTCTGATTATCCTTTGCAATTTTTGCATTTATCATCCCAGAATATACCATCGACAACGGAATATTAGATATGCTTAACAGACTTCACTTTTATGTTTATGAGAGTCAGAACCACACAGTTTTCTTGAAATGTTATTCCTATTGTGATCGAACTGTGGAACATTCTTGTTAGGCCTTCAGTCGCATCGCTGGAGCTCCAGAAGTTCATATTTGTTACACGTTTTTTTTGCTGAGCAGGCTGATATGATTTTCACTTCATAGGCTATCTGTTATCTGCCATATTTATTCCACTTTGTTCCTGCCTTATTTGATTGCCTTATAATTTCTCTTTCACGGTTTATATTCATTTACTGTTTCATTTTCTTTACTGTGTAACTGTCCCTGTTGGGGGCCTTTGGCTTTGTAACCTTTTAACTTTCCAACGAGAGTTGTAGCCTGATTTATTAAGATAATAATAATCAAATGCATCCTCCAAAAACTTCTTTTATGGCTGAACACTGAAAAATAACTAGGAATTAGAAGAGGATCTTAGTAGTTTTATGTTGTAATAGGAATAGCAGTAGAGAAGATACTAAAAGGAATTAAAAATGACTTTAGATGAAAGACCCACAATTTCACAAGTGTTGTGTTCGAATTCGAAGGGCATTTGCAGTGGAGAATAGAATAGAATGGAATAGAATATAGAATTTAGGCCAAAAGCTTGAAGATGTAACAGGGGGTAAACCTCGCAGTTGCACTGTGAGACAAGTGTTAGAGAGGGTGGAAAGTCAGATGAAAGAAAGAATTATGAACGGAGGTAGAGTAAAAGGAATGAAAGGAGTTGCTGCTAGGGGCCGTAGGGACGCTGCAAAGAACCTCAAGTAATGCCCACAGTGCACCGCATGAAGAGCACTGATGGCACTACCCCCTGACGGGGATTTGTAATGGAATTCTTTATACATAAAATGTGAAAAGATACCATTATTTTACTTCCGCCTTTGCGTTGGTGCGGTTAAGCCATTCAGTTTATGCTTTTATTACATTCCAGAACGTATGATGAAAGTCGAGCTTGCGGGAAGATTGTTTCCTTTGTGGTAAGTCCTCTGAATTATTGAGGATTAAAAAAAAATCCTTATTATTTTCGTTGTATAATGAAGAAATAAAACGATTAGTTTACAATTTCTTTATCAAAAGAAACGTATATTTAACAAGAATATTGAACACCTTTGTTATTAACTTTAAAGGTGCACTGCAAAAGCAAATAGTTTAAACAAATACAGCTATTGAGGTCTTTCTTTATATATATTTGCATATGAGAAGGGCCTTTCGAGGAACATCGCCGGGAATTTTTGTTTCTTATCTTTGAAAATGTAAAGGAAAACACATGACTCGTTTATCATGATGTTATATATACATATTTTTTCGGGGGGAGGGAATCAAATAAATGTCAAAGCTGCCTTTTAGTTTTCTGAAAAAGAAAACTGTTGAGATAGCTACTTGTCCGTCCGTCCACACTTTTTCTGTCCGCCCTCAGATCTTAAAAACTGCTGAGGCTAGAGGGCTGCAAACTGGTATGTTGATCATCCACCCTGCAGTCATCAAACTTACCAAATTGCAACCTTCTAGCCTCAGTAGTTTTTATTTTATTTAAGGGTAATAGCTGATAGTTTTATACAG
>NC_089795.1:54544484-54556984 GCF_040412425.1 Macrobrachium rosenbergii
TGTGGTATGAATAGTGAAGCCTTGATTCCCCTGCATGTCATTTATATTTTGAATGGTCGCATTACCTTTTATTATATAAAAAAAAATGGCTGAAAAATTAGACATTGTTTTTAGTGGTTTCTGAATAAAAAAAGGGATTCGTGGGGCTTCGAAACAAATAATATTTATATATTAAAGCATTTCCAGGAATGTTCTTTATTATTTTATTTTATGAATTTATAATTATAGTCCAATTGCTCTCAACTTCTATTTGATATAACCACTTAGATAAATAATAATACATTAATCTTTGTTTGAAGTGGTATTATTACACCGAAGAAAAGTTTTCAGTAATGTAAATAAACAAAGCTATTCCTGTCAGTTAGTCATCAAGCAAATACAGAGTAAGCCTATAGAAATTGCTTCATTGATACATTTTTTATTTTCGTTAAGGAGACATGCGTGAAAATATGCACGCTTTAATAAACAATGCAAGAACTGTATGTGATATCAATGTGATAACATAAAAAAAATATTCACACATCTTGACTCTGGAAATGAATCTAGATCTACCAAGAAGGGGCAACTTCAATTTGCGCTTCATGGCACCTCTTCTAAAATTCTCTTCTAGTTTTCTAGAGGTTTCCAACCATTCCTAAGTGCTGATTTTGCTCTGGTATCGTATATTTATTCACTAGCAAGAAAACTTCAAGAATTACCTAACGTTTAAGCGAACTTTCATACACATATGTTGGCAACATGGTCATCTTTCCTGAGAGAGTGACTAATTTACAGCAATAATTCATGTACTTCAGCATGTCTTTTTTTCTGAGGAACTCCTCTTTCTTTTTGTTAACATTTTACATGATTCAAAACAACACAATGTGCTAATTTTAAAAGGGACACTACCTAATATCTAAAAAAAAACAGAAGTTTTAAATAAATGGGTAAACATTTTGAGCAAACAGCAGTGAAAATGGAAGCACCAAAAAATTTTAGTGCTCTGCATAAAGTGTTCAAATTCCCTGACTTCATTCTTTCCTGTTCAGAACAACGACGACTCTCTACTAACCAAGCCTTACGCTACCCTGTAAGGATCTTCGTATGACAACTTTCATTCGTTGTTTTCAACTGAGTTTCTTGCCATTTCATTCGGAACTAACCCCTCTCCCTCCCTCTCCGTGCGTATTCCAGCCATCCTTCTCTGAGGATAGTAAGATGACTGGTAAGCCGTGTGATTGGCGCAGTTATGCGGACTCACGTGACAATAATGATGATGACTGTCACACCTCAGCTGTTCCTGTCACACGAATTGCTGAGGCAGATGTCTCTCCCAAAGCATTAGACCTCTCAGAGCACGGAAATTAAGCACCGGAAAACCTTGACAAGTCTCTCTTTGCAGCGCGGGAATCATCATCCCTTGTCTTTAAGGATACTCGCACAATACGTCCTTTGTAAGTCTCGTTGCGAAGGACTCTTCATGATGGAGAAATAGATGAGCTTTTTTTTTTAGTCACATAATCATACTTTGGAGAAACACGAAAAGCGCTTGCTTCTTGCCAGAAAAATATTAACGATTTGTTAGATTCAGAATTTTGAAAATTTATGGCGCGTACTAGGATTAATTGCATATTATTATTATTATTATTATTATTATTATTATTATTATTATTATTATTATTATTATTATTATTATTATTCAGAAAATGAACCTTATTCACATGGAACAAGCCAACAGGGGCCACTGACTTGAAATTCACGCTTCCGAAGAATATGGTGTTCACCAAAAAGAAGTAACAGAGGGTAATGGGAAATAAAGAAAGAAGAGATCACTTATTAAAAAAAATAACAAATTAATAAATAACCTGGTAAAAATGTAAATTTGCACAACATCCCCAGGGAGTCCGTTCCACAGTCTATATAATCATAAGTTTAAACGATATTGCAGTAGCTGACAACATAGAAGGTACTTGTAATTACAGACCGCCAAATGGCCATATAGGATATATATATATATATATATATATATATATATATATATATATATATATATATATATATATATATATATATATATATATTTTATATATATATATATATATATATATATATATATATATATATATATATATATATATATATATATATATATATATATATATTTAATTATATCAATTATATATTTGTATATATATATTATATATATATATATATAATTGTAACTTAATGTTTATATATATATATATATATATATATATATATATATATATATATATATATATATATAATAACATTAGTTACAACTGTCGTTTAATATCTAACTTGCTATATCTCGGAAATAATACCGAAGGGAAATATAAGTGATAAATGGTTCGTCCCCTAGCGGATTCGACCCAACGACAGCAACAAATCCCATCTCACTTGACGAGTGCTGCACCATTCGGCTATCAAGAGAGGTAGATGTACCCTCTTTGCCAGACATATACCCATCGAATTTAGGTATTTATACTTAACAAAAAGCATCAACCCACCCCACTATGTCAGCCGAATGGTATGTTTTATGCTTGAAACACTTACTAATTCTTATCTCATCACCGTGACATTTTATATGTTCACAAAAATAACAAATGTCGTTTAACATCCAATTTACTTTACCTGGGAAATAATACTGAAGAGCAATTATAACTGATAAATGAGTATGTGGCTGGTTGGATCCATTGTCCAGGACCCAATTGTGTATTTGATCACAGAAGTGATTGATGAAAGAGAAGCTACGAGTTCAATACATAACTGCTGTATTCTCTCAGCCAAGTTGCTTTTGTAGTCATCCCATAATCATCGGAATTGAAGTTTATATAATAATAATAATAATAATAATAATAATAATAATAATAATAATAATAATAATAATATTGGTCATGCAATGCAATCACGTTAGTTATACGTCTAATCGAGAAAAACAAATAAAAAATGAGCCGAAGTTTCTTCGGCGCAATCGAGTTTTCTGCACATAGTATAATCAAGGCCACCGAAAATAGTCTATCTTTCGGTGGTCTCGGTATAATGATGTATGAGACACGGCCTATGAAACTTTAACCACGGCCCGGTGGTGGCATGGCTTATATCGTTGTCAGACGCACGATCATGGCTAATTTAACCTTAAATAAAATAAAAATTACTGAGGCTAGAGGGCTGCAATTTGGTATGTTTGATGACTGGAGGGTGGATGACCAACATACCAATTTGTAGCCCTCTAGTTTCAGTAGTTTTTAAGATCTGAGGACGGACAGAAAAAGTGCGGACAGAAAAAAGTGCGGACGGACAGATAAAGCCGGCACAATAGGATAGCAATGTTGCAGTAAATAAAGTAAAATCTTAAACATCGATCATGATAGGAGAATTTAGATTCCGTGTTCTTGTCTGGACATTATAGTTTATAAGATTTGCACGAATACTATCGTTGGAAGTGTTACGTAACATTAAAAAATGATGCCGATGTTAAAGAAAGTAAAATTTTTTGGAAATATAGATTTTTCATACCTAAAAAAATATTTGTAATATAGAAAAAGAAGTGATTATCTATTTAAATCAACATTCTGCACAACTCCATACTTGTTATTTGAAACGTGTTTGAAATATATCTTTTGCATCTCATTACGGTAAAAATAAAATAATGAATAAAATATTTTTCTTGATATAAATATTCCTTTCAAATAACGTCAATGGACATAACACACAGTAAAAACTAAAATAAAAGCAGGAAGCAAAACCGCAATAATTGCTGTTTTAATTACCACATACATTTGCGAACGTGATTAATGTTCTTTCCAGCAAGTTTGAGCCAATACATCTTCATATAAGTATTGCGGCATTTCATCCCGACAATTTGTTGGTAATTAGGGATTTCAGTGGGGCTGGCTGTCTCAAATCCTCAGCAAATTGGGATTAAACTTTTTTCATAAGATTAAAGGTTAATGTTTGAAGAGCCGGATGCAAAGTAGTTTCTGTTCTAATTAAAAGTTTCACGTAATCCTAAAAATGTTTGTGAGAGCAAGAAGTTATCATCCTGTTTTATTTATCGAAGCTGTCGGAATTACAAGCAAATCTCAGAAATAGAACAAATACCGATACCTTTTAAGAAATGCTCTGTATGCAGAATTTTTTTTTTTTTTCTTATGGAAAAATGATCGTCCCGTTCTTATTTTGTTATTAAACATAAATATCAACGTGCCATGCTCTATGCCAGCATCTAAGCAACATGCTATTCCAACTGTAATAATTCAGAGTAGTAAAAATAACCGGAACAAAGGACAGCCAACAAGAGGAAATTAGGACAAAGACACTTTTGTAAAGATGGTTTTTAAAACGACTTATGATAACATTATCTAATTTTCTGAAAATTGAATTATTATAAAATGATTCTTACATACACGTCAGAGATATTTGTTAAAGAATTGGTGTTTTCATTTAGTAAAGAACCTATCAATATACTGGTAGTGAGTATTTTACGAAAAAAAAATACCCTGGGCAGCTCTCTCTCTCTCTCTCTCTCTCTCTCTCTCTCTCTCTCTCTCTCTCTCTCTCTCTCTCTCTCTCTCTCTCTCTCTCTTTACACACATATATTTATATATAAATATTATATATGTATACATGTATATATATACACATATTGTATATGTATATATATATATATATATATACATATACATACATACATACATATATGTGTGTGTGTGTGTTTGTCGGTGTGCTAGCGTGTTTGAACGTTCATTCTGACAACTTAATATTTTCCTTGCAAGGCCGTGAAGGAAGCTGTATGTGTATATATATATATATATATATATATATATATATATATATATATATATATATATATATATATATATCTATATATATATACACACACACACACACACATACACACACACACACACACACCTTTTGCCTGTAAGTATATAATTGTACAAACTCGTTTCACAATAAGCTTTCTTTCCTTGGAGGACCCGGTTTCACTGGATGTTAGTACTCCCTCGTAGTTCTCGGGAAGTCTTTTGGTATGAGGGAAGTCCAAGGGGATTTTCATTTTGAAATCATGGTTGTGGTCATGTCCAAACTAAGTGTCCTACTTGATACAGCAAAGACCATCACTACACCTTTCATGAGAGAGCCCTCTCTCATTTTACTTTACGACAGAAGACCCACAAAGAACTTGAACCAAGTCTCCCAGATCTTAATTAACTATGGATAATCAAACAAAGAAACTTATATGGCATTCAAAAAACTGTTGAACCAGTGGTGCAGTAGTAACACTAACCAGCGTGCGGGGAGGACGCCATCAACATCTTCTATAAAGGCAGATTGCATGATAAATACTAAGAGGGTGAGAGAGTCCTTGTGAATATCCTTGTTAATAATGTATCCTCCACTGGCAAATAAAAGAGAATTAATTTGGTAGTTATTATCAGAACAAAAGAGCAAAACATTTAATCGTAAAAAATAACCCTCCCCGCTTCTAGAAGGACCCCCGGGCTCCTATATTGGGATGGGAAAATTTTTCCTGGTGAAGAGAAACGCCTGCTACGTTCAGGAAGGGTGCACCGGTAACCATATGAGAAATATGTGCAATACCACTATCAATCGTGATGTAATTATCAATAACATCAAGGTAATGGGCAGTGTCCCTGATGCAGATGGCTACGCATATTAGAAACTATTAATATCCTGAAGGAGGACCCTGGCTTAGATACAACAGGAAACATTTCTACTTCCCACTGTTATACGCTGCCCAAACAATATCATGATCCCGAAGAGAGAACCAGCAGCACACCTAGGAAGCACCCCCTAAGAGCAGAAAAAAAATCACATAATGATACCTAGCATGAGTCATACATACCAGAGGAAGGCCTCTCGGAATGACTGGGAAACTGCTAGCAATTTTTTGACGAATAATAGAGTTAAGAAAATGCCTATATTTTGAACCAGAGCGCTGAGAAAATGGTATGAAACAGATAGGACCCGACTCCCTTGATCAGTCTTCGCAGCAACACCCCGACGTGATCATACTCAGCGGAGCCTGAGAGAAGCGTAGCCTAGAAGCCCTTCAAGAAATAATAGCTTTCATTTACCGGCCGACCCATGACTTCCTTCTGCACCTCGCTCTTTTCTGAATTTTTGTACTTACCGATTTCATTATTATAGGAATCCTTATGGTACTTGCATCCTTCCCCAATGATGAAGAAGTGAATAGTAAATAATTAATTGCAGACAAGTGACAGAAAATATCAATTAGGAAGAATGAGGAAAAACTATAAATTGAACCTGGCTATTGCAGCGATTATTCTTAGCACAACAACAGCAGCAACAATAATAATAATAATAATAATAATATAATTAGAAGAAGACGATTAAGATTGCAGTTGCGCGGGAGAATTGTCTTTATTTCACTTTTTAATAATAAGCTTTCTCATAGTTGAGCCACAGGGATGGAAGCAACCATGGTAAACATTTGTAACCCAAAGAAGATTATGATCTTAAATAAATTACAATTACAGGATCATAAAGGATCGTAATGGCCGGATTTAATATAATTAGATAACATCTGGCAAAGATTGAGTAGACCCATAAATTTGACATTCAAATAAGGGAAATAGGATGGTATAAAGATTGCAATGACGAGGGAAGCTTGGGTTAATATATTTCCATGACATGTGCCCTGTAAAAACACCAGTGAAGGTTGGAGATAATCTAACGCTTGTGAAGTGTCCTCGTGTAGAGCTTAATTATATATCCACTGCATATTGAATAATACCTATGGATTTTACTGATTAACATCAAGTATAATCTCAGGAATGTCTGTCTTCGTTTACGCTCGTTAAAAGATTTATCCTCATCCGCTTATGTCGTTATCTTATTAATCGAGCACGTCGAGCGTTCCATCCCTCCGTCTGATTCTTCAAGGAAGCCCGTTTCTCTCGGCCTTGTAATTTACGAATGGCCTTAGCTGCCTTATTCATGTTTAAAGCTGTAGTAGGGAGCTGCTGTGAGAGAGGCAAGTGCAGGGGGGGGAATAATATTGAAGGGGGAGGTAATGGCGTGGGCATTTACTCAGTGAGCCCGCGTACTGGGCTTATAATGGCTGTAAATTGATTTTTCTCTTACTGCTTGAGATATTAACACCGCGGTTCCACCTGTGGTAGTCCGTAATCTCACCTTTCGAAGCGAAATGGGGTCTCGAAACTCCCCTTTGACCTTCAGGATAGGTTTCACATCTTGTTACGTGTATGTTGGTGAGAAAAGCTTATTAATATTAGGAGAAAATTAATGAATGTCGGCCTCAAGATCTCTCTCTCTCTCTCTCTCTCTCTCTCTCTCTCTCTCTCTCTCTCTCTCTCTCTCTCTCTCTCTCTCTCTCTTTCGGGCACAAATACAAAGTCGCATAAATTCATACAAAAAATCTAATCGTAAGTGTTAATTTTCCGGCATGGAAAATAATCAAGATTCATAAACATAAGCACTTTTATATTGGAAGATCTTTTTCAACTAAGTAGAAGGTTAAAATATTTTGTAATACGAGATGTAAATGCTGAATACCAGACACTGTATGAAATACAACAAAAAGATGGTTATTATTGTATATGAATGGTTTCTGTTAAAAATACAAGACAATTAAACAATGCGCCGAGTTTCTTCGGCGCAGTCGCGTTTTCTGTACAGCGCATAATGCTGAAAGAAACTCTCAGCCACGGCCCATGAAACTCTCAGTCGTGGCCCATTAAACTCTCAGCCACGGCCCATGAAACTCTCAGCCGCGGCCCATTAAACTTTCAGCCACAGTCCAGTGGTGGCCTGTGCTTTAGGCACCTATAGCGGTGCCAGACGCACGATCATAACTAATTGGAGAGTGGATGATCAGCATGCCAATTTGTACCCCTCTGGCCTCTGTAGTTTTTAAGATCTGAGGGCGGACAGAAAAGTGCGGACGGACGGACAAATAGCCATCTCGATAATTTTCTTTCACAGAAAACTAAAAATGTGCATATCACCAAGTAGTAAGAACGTTAAACATATTCGCAGTTCCGTTAAAAACTTTAAATTTCGTGAGACTTTCAAGAAATATTCGCATAGTACATACCTCTAAGCATATCACTGGAAAGTAGAAATAAACAGCAAAAAAAAAAGAAAAAATATATTATATGCGCAGGATGCAGTACAATTTCTCATCATGGTAAGGGAAACTATCATATATTTGATTGGACATGTGGTAAAAAACTGATCTGTTAAAACAATACATAAGCTTGATCCTTTTGTTTATGAAACTGAGTAATATGTGTATATATATATACAATTATGTATATATATATATATATATATATATATATATATATATATATATATATATATATATTTGGTATATATGGAAATAAAGCTAGAAATGTGATTCACAGAATAAATTTCTGACTCACATCAGGACGAACAGTTTTTCAAGTGAGAGTCCAGTCTGGTTAGTAGTTCTTACGCATAGGTCATAAAAAGAAATTGGAACCTGAGTACTTTACGTACCAGGCAGGCCTAGCGCTCCAATATACCAACAAATTCCACTCAACTTCAAAACCCAACAGCGTAATGAATTGCATAACATTTCATTCGACTTATCCGTTCACCTTGAAATATGATGCAAAATGAACATATGGGAGCGTGTTTCACAGAAATAAATTTCTGACACACACTATATATATAATATATATATATATATATATATATATATATATATATATATATATATATATATATATATATATATATATATATATATATATACACACACACACACCTCGGGTGTTTCAAAATTAGACCCCCTCCACAGAACAAAATGGAAAGTTATGAAGTTTCTGCTTTAGCCTATCTCCAAGTACATTATTTTAAGTTTCTATTAAGCTATTTTCATTTTGCATTTCTTGTATTTTCAGACTGAGTGTTGAGTTAGATACAGCCATGGCTAACAACTTGGAGGAAATCAGATGGATTGGACTGAATCCGGGCTATAACCTTCAGAGAGGCCAGGGATGCTGGTGCAGCTCATTTCATGTTCCTGGATAGCTAAGTACATTAAAGAGATGAATCCCTTGTTGCAAGAAACTGGAACAAAAACCCTTATGGCTGTCATCACGAAAAGAGGAGAATCTTGGAAGGCTGAAGTCCTTTCTCCAGGACAAAAGACATCATAGCTGAGGCAGTGGGTAGACCAGAAGAGATCTTATGTAAATTGGCGCTGAACTAGAACAAAAAGGGAAAAAAGAAGTTATAGTGCTGTATATCGTGAGCTGAAAAATCTGTTATCAAGCCATTTCATGTTATCAGCAAGCCCAACTTCATGCAGCAACCAAGAGAAAAGACCATGGCATGGTTTTGTGGTTCATTTCTTAAAAGATTGGGATGGTTTGACTTTCTCCATGTTGCCAGCATCAGATGAATTCTTCATTTATACAGTAGAAGCTAAAATCATAAAAATGACATCATTTGGGCTGCAAAGTTGGATGATATCAAGCGATGACATGCGCTATCGCTAAGTTGTGAAATTTCTGAATGTTTGGAATTTTTCTCTGTTTTCACAGCCAAATGGTTAATGTGGATCATCAAAGAAAAAGGACAGTTATGGAATGGTGATTACTTCAGAGAAGCTGTGCTTACTGGTGTGAGTATTTCCTTTCCTCAAAGATCCGGAATATGTGTTATCTGTTGAAGAAGCCAAGACAGAAGGATAAGGCACCATATTTCAAGGTTTCAGACACAGAAGCTTCTTCAAATAGTGGTATCAATTTCTTCTCGTCAAGTGAATTTCCAGGTAGCCTCTCTCTTGACCCAATGTGTGTGAAAACATTGGTAGTATTTTAAAGGATCATGTTGAAGTGCGCACAGTGAACTATGATGGTATACCAAGCCTCGACGACCTGCGAAGAGAGGTGACCCAAGTGCTCAGGGAAATGGAGTTTGAGTTTCAGCTTTTTTGTGATTTGCTGAAATCATACCCCTCAAGAATGCAGGCTGTGGTACAGGCAGATGGAAGCCACACAAAATATTAAATACTCGCTGAGAAACTTAAATAAATACCTGTTCTGAATTACTTTTGTTTTTGTCCATATCGATATTAGTTTATGCTGTGGGGGGGGGCCTCTAATTTCGAAACACCCTGTATGTATGCATATATATATATATATATATATATATATATATATATATATATATATATATATATATATATATATATATATATATATACACACACACACACACACACACACACACACAAATCACACGCATATGTATATGTGGGTGTGTGTGTGTTGCCATTGAAATACGCTGTAACTAGAATAGTTATAATTAACATCTCTTATAAAGGGCATGGCGCGCTGATAATACAAGAACTCAAGTGGTACACATCCTATCAAGGCTTTGGAAACCATCTCACTGCATATTTATTTAACATTTCCATTACATTCTTTCTATAGATCGATGTATTTTTCACATAAGGCCGGTGTCACACTATGCGTCGTCGCCGCTACCGCGAAACCGTATGCGGCACCTCCGCATCACCTGCATCCTGTCACACATAAGCGGCGAAGTCGCTCAGTCTATCCCAAGCAGCTAGCATAGATAGGTTAACTATCATGTTGTCCAAAATGAATGTTATTTGTGCATTAGAAGCAGAGGGCTTACTGAAAGAGCCAACTCGTCGTAAGCACTGATTCACCCATTTAATGCAGAAACGAGAAAGTCAAGATTTGAAAAGTTTCATGAGAATATACGAAATATGATGAAAGATTTTTCGAGAATTATCTTTTAATACTGTGAATGTCTAAAGCTTTTGATGAACTGCTGAAGAGCTGAGGCCTTACATTCGAAGCAAAATACAAACTTTCGAAGATAACATCTTCAGAAGAAAGATTAATAATTACACTAAGGTGAGTAAAAATAAATAAATATTATTACATGATTTATCTACACTGGAAAAAATGGTAATGTAATACAGTAACTACAATATATTATAATAATCCAAATCCAAATAGAAGATTCAAATGTAAAAATAAAATATTCTTTGAATTCTGAAACTATTTCATAAGCGAAGCAGTAGATGTTTAGTAAGGAGATTGGAGGAGACACTACGTCAATAGTGAAAGGCCTGTGAGGGATGTGATTGCATCCTATGGTGCCATGGGATGTGGACAGGAGTTGGTGATTGCATAGAGCATCCTTTGCAGGAGATGGTGCTTCCACAGGAGATGGTGCCTGCATTAGCTGAGATGGTGCCTGCATGTGAGCTGGTCCTACATATGGGGCTGGTGCTCAAAGAAGAGCTGGCTGTCCTGCATGTGAGCTGGTCCCCTGCATGAGCTGGTCCCATTTGAGCTGGTGCCTGCATTTTGATGAAATGATGCCTGCATATGAAGTGGTCCTGTATATGTAATGGTGCTTTGCATATCACTGCTTGACATAGAAGCAGGATACCTTTGAAAATGATAAGAGGGATTCATTACGGACTGATGAGATGAAAGATAGGGCACTTGAGGTAATTGGCTGGCTGCAGTTCTGTGATTTTTTCGTCGGATGCCGAAAGAATTGAAGAGTCAGCAGTCTGAAACCTATTTTCTCGTCATCATTAAGTTGCTTGTAATCAGGGAAGAATGGATATTAAAAATGATTTTGCCTGGATCTTTCTTTCCGTTGGTTTATCACAATATCCCTTATCAAATTTTTCCAAAGTGATGGCCTTGCATGAATGCATTGAATGAATAAATCAACGTCAAACATCTTGTGGTAAAAACAAGTGGGTTCAGTGGAGCGCCGGGGCGGCGTAGCCGTCTGGTGTGACCACGTGCATAGAACTGGAGTGTGTTTCCCAAGGCAACAGGACGTGGAGGCGGCGTTGCGGCGGTCTGGCGCTGCCGGCATGCTGCGGCGCAGTGCTGCGGAAAACAGCAGCGCCGCACTAGTGTGACACCTCTCAATGGTTTTTGTGTAATATCACCGTGTGCGACACCGCATGCGGTTTCGCCGTAGTGGCGACGCCGCATAGTGTGACACCGGCCTAACGTTTTCTGATAAATCTCACACGTCTGGTAATGACATAACGCTATTTGTTTATCAACCTCCGCGTTTTCTTTAGCTTTATCAAGACCGTAATATACTCTTAGCCAACTTTGGTAAGAAATTGTATGTTCGTATGATTGCCTTTACTTCCATACAGAAGAAGGCTTATTTCTTTCTTCCATTTCTCTAGAACTTTCCCATACAGTCCCTCATAAAAAAACTCGGTTTGCCCACTGAATAACTCTATTATCTCCGTAGCGCTCCGTCTCACTTGAAATCATGGCACCTTTCCATTTTTCCATCTTTTTCATCGTCTTTCTTAGATACCCAGTTGTTACTTCCAGAAACATTCCCACATGTCAAATTCTTCGACTTCTGCAACATTGAGATCTCCTTCTCGCTTATTCTTTGCGTCCAATAATTATCAGATCATCACT
>NC_089795.1:54561984-54601984 GCF_040412425.1 Macrobrachium rosenbergii
TGAATTCTTCACTTTTGCGCGCTTGTTCTACGAAGTCCATGAAGAATGTATTTTGCTAATTAGATGTCATTTCTCTTCATTCGTAAAATAAGCCAGCATTAGAACATTACTGATTTTACATTTTTAAATCGGTGAAATATATGAATAAATGCATGCAGTCACGTTCACATATATTCGTGAATGTACTTAAATAACCAGTATTTTTCTTCATTATCGCCTCATGTTGAGTTTTGCAATGACTTCGATAATTACTAATGTCTCTACCTACGGTCAAACGAGCCGGCAAAACTAACATACGACGAAGAGACAGTTGCATTTTTATCTGTTTATCAGGATACGACATTTTTGGTGAGCATTTGCATTCCTTAAGTGGAATCAGTTTCCATTCCCAATTCACCTCTTGCTTCTCTCAAAGACGAAAAATTTGTTTTCATTTTTGTATGTTATTAACTCGGTGGAAAATTTAATCCACAAACTTTGCCAGACAGTACACCATTTCAAAAGAACGTCATTTTTAAGAAAAATGTTGTAGTCAGTCAACAAACAAAACGATCTCTGGAGAATATAAAGGGCTGACTGGCAGAGCTCTCTCTCTCCCTTTCTTCCCATCTCTCTTTCTCTCCCGTCGAAGCCAGTAATGGGTGAAATGCTTTGTGACGGTCGGATGGGAAAAATTAATGACGAGAAAATTTGTGTCCTGACGTTCCAACTGCAGAGGAAACTTCAACAATGACGGTTAATTAGAAGATAATTCCTCCAGCGCCGCATTTCTCCTGTTTTAAAGTCTGCAGAAGGTCCAAGAACACTATTGAACATGGTTTTCTTACACTGGCGTCTAATACAGAATTGTAATGAAAATGGAATGTGATTGGATTGTTCGATAATAGAAATTTATCCTTACATCTTTAACTCGAGGGAAACAGAAGACTTCCCAGGAGAGAGAGAGAGAGAGAGAGAGAGAAAAAAAAAATCCAACTACTTGCGTCTTAACAAAAGATGTTTAAGGTTAATTATGCCAAGCACCATGTATAGCAGTAAAAAGAGAGAGAGAGAGAGAGAGAGAGAGAGAGAATTAATGAGGGGAGGAAGGGGACGGATTCCATCCTCAAGGTTCCTGAGATACTGTGTGTGTTTTCAATCTCGGAAAGTGATTTAAATTCTAGAGCTTTTGGTGTGATGAAAAGTGATCATAATTAATGCAGTTTTAATTCTTCAGTTATGCATCTCACCCCGTAGGGAAACGTAAGGATCATTCACTTTCGTGCATGCACAGCGTCATGAACGATACAGTTTCAGTTTCCATGGACCAATGATGAAACACAGAAATCTTGTTTTTACAGAATCAAAGCAGAAAAATAAGTTTTATTTTTTTGCCACTAAATTTTGCAAAGAACCAACATGTCTTTTAGAAATAAGATAAAAGACTTTATATTATTTATCAAAATTACTTGATATGTCATCTAAATGCCTCACTGGTATATTTCAACCATATGAGGCAGTAAAAGTTGCTGATTACGTAAGATGATGCCTTAAGCAACGAACAAGTGCAACAAAGCTTTCGAAGAAAAATGATAGTTGACAGCCTTCCATCTGCAACTGTCTCCCCAAACTCCTTCTAATTATAAAGTAAATAGCAATCAGTCCTCGACGAGCTAATGATATCAACATGTTTTATGAAGCATATGAATTCACCTACGAGACTACTTGCAAAAAAAGTCTGAGGACTAATGCTGCAGCATTATAACCTATAAATTGATGAATAATAAAAAGATTTGTTTATCAGTAGCATTTTGAAACGTAGTATAGTTCATTTGAATTTAGGTAAACATGTAGGTAAGGTCATTGCGATTCCAAAGTAAGAATAGACAAATACTGGTATAGATGATCATTGCTCTTGATTGAATTCCAAGGATGATAAGTATTTACCAAATTCGAATAAGGTCCTTTTGCTTTTCAAACTGAGCTGAATATCCAATCTTCCCACATATGCATTGCACTTTTTAGGAACCTCCTGCGTCAGATTTAACTTGGTTTAAGGTAAGCCAATTAAAATTTAATAATTTTTCCCTGAAGAAGCTCTCAGAAACAACTGTTCGTTTGTGACTTCTAGAGTCTGCGTGTTACCATTTGAATGAATCGTCTGATATTTTGCTTGAAAATGACTGTATTGTCAAAACAGAATCTCTCGATGCAATGAAAATGCTAAGGCTGTTAAAGTGCAATGTAATGATTTTTTTTCTTTTTTACTGTTTTATTCGTTTCTGGCTTTGTTTGTTGTTAGTTATTAGAGTCGCAGGAGGCTTAGGAAGACACAGTGCAGCTTTCTTACTTCATTAACACACTAGTAAACTTATACAGTTTATATACAAGTTTGTAGTATGACCACGAATCGAAGTGTGAGCCTTTCTTCTTAATCCACAACTGGTGAGGCTCTCGACCTCACTCCGCTAAGGCTCTCTCTCTCTCTCTCTCTCTCTCTCTCTCTCTCTCTCTCTCTCTCTCTCTCTCTCTCTCTCTTCAAGCTTGCCTTCTTGAAGGTTCTTCAAAGGAAATGTCCATCCCACCAATAGGCAGACCATTGCTTCTGTTCCATCTTGTAGTCATCCTTAGTGGTTGGAGATTATCTAACGACGTCCCTTGGGTGTGATTAAATGACTTAATTCCCTCCTTTTTGCGTGGGACTAATGACGTCACTGGAAGTCTTTAGGTTCCGGCGAAAGTTGGAAGGTCAGATCACAGGTGAGACGGGTAGGCAGTTTTTTAATGGTTGCGCGTAGGTTACTCTCACGGAATGTTTTGGCTATGTAATCACGACACTTCCTGATCGTTATTTTCTCTCTCCCTCTCTCTTTCTCTGTCTATCATTTGTCTATTAATGGTTCTCTCTCAATTCTTTTTCTCTTTTATATTTACGCTATTCCTAACTAATGTTCTCCTAGCTATCATTACATCACTCAGTCACCTACCAAACATTGTCTGCAATGCTTAATTAAACATAACAAAGTGGATACAATAGAAATAATTAAATTGGCAATAAAATGTAATAATGGACATAATAAAAATTGTTTCTCCAATTGTGGAGGAAAAGACATAAGTTCATTAAAATATTCTTAAAAAATAATCCTATTAAAATATCAAATATATCAAATTATAAGCATATTAATTCATAAGTATATTAAATGAACATTCAGAACAATAAACATATGAAATTATTTTATGTAACAAATAATGTTAACATCAACTGTAAATTATTATTGAGTTCTGTCAATATCCCATGTATTTTTCTGATAAGATTTCTCACTATTAGGATAAACAAAATAACAGTTATTACTAATACCACTAGATTTACTAATGATAAAATTGGGGAGACAGTTTCTTTATAGTAGAAATATTCATCAACATAGTTCAAATTTTCAAGTTTCTGTAATTCTAACTGAGACAACTTAAATTCATCTATTTTATATGAGTAATTTTTATATGTCACATGTTTGTTGAATTTATATGTTATGAAAAGATGGGGTTCATAATATAATTGGTTTGCTATGACTAACTGCCATGATGTTGTAAAAGATTTAACATTTTTAAACATTATTTCTGTACTAATGTTGTGACATTTAATTTTAGCTACAACATTAGTACAGAAATAAGTTTACAAATGTTAAATCATGTCAGTTAGTTATAGCAAACCAATTATATTATGAACCCCATCTTTTTGATACCAAAATGAAAATGGACGAATTCGGTCATCTCGTTCTAGGAAGCAGTTCCGGAAGCTGACTCCAAGGCTTGTTTCATTGTCGTTGGTGATTACACAGCTCATCACACGGAATGGCTCAGCTTTGTTGCTGCTACAGATAATCATAGTGTTCCAGCTTTAGATTTTTATATTATTTCTGGTTGTGAGCAGTTAATAAATGAAACCAAATACCACTCTGGTGTTACAGAGATTGTATCTAGTAAAGTAGGGGTGCCAGCGACTCATCTGATGATTATATGATGAAGGTTAATGTGGAGTTTGGCCAGACTGTTTCGGCTGTTAGCTTTTCAAGAAAGATAACCTTGAAATCACAGGCTAATTGGGAAGGTATTCACATGATCTATTAGAGCTCAGTTGGAGCTATATTTACAAAGTCCGAATGTTATTGAATGTTTAAAGGATCAATTTAGCACTATTATCGAGATAAAAATTTCTTCTAATATCCTCATGTATTTTTAAAGATAAGCTATGGTTAAGCGCTGCATGTAAGCTTCCCTACCATGAAGAACAAGAAGCTTATCATTTATGGAGGAACAATCAATCACTTTTTTTGGCATAATTTCATTAACCTTCGAAGTTAAGCCCATGTTATCTATGAGAGAACTGAGAGAGCTTACAAGAAGGGTCATAAGGGGAACTTGCTTCCCATATGTGACGACCGTAAGTGTGCCTCCATTTGTAGGTGACTGAACTGCTTTATATTGCCCTAAACAGAAGGCAGAACTTATGGCTCAAGTCTTTTTAAGCAGTGTGGTGAGTCCTTGGTGTTGCCTCAGTCATGCTTTCCAGAGCCCGAGTTGCGCTCAATGGCCTTCGGATCTAAAGAAGTCAAAACTTTGCTTCTCAGTTACAGCAGAATAGACTGCTGATTTCACTGCCTTTAAGAATACTGCTATTTTCAGAAAGTTAGTTTTCCTTCTGTTGGAGGAAGGGAAACATTGCTACACTACCAAAGAAACTAAAGTTGTCCTCATACCTTCTCAGAATATATCATGATTTCAATTACTCCTATCTCATCTTTGTAGGTTTCGGTTTCGTGAAGGCCTTAGTGTTTGTGATGCACTCTTGTCCAAATCTACCGGGTTGTAAAATGCTCTTGATAAGTGCCGAGACTTGCACGGTTGGTTTCGATTTCAGGGCAGCCTTTTCCCACACTTTTCCCACAAAAGTCATTCTAATCAAGAGACTTTTGTTTATCAGGTTAGGGATCTGTAGGTCTGTTACTTGAGAATGAATGTGTATTTTGAAATCAACGATAATTGATAACAAGAGCCTAATAAAAGTTAGAGACAAGGACTAGCCTAGTATTTGGAATGATGATGTGTTCAAGGAAAATATAGTTATTCTCAATATTTGGGAAGTAAATTGAAAATGAAACACCATGTCATATATTACTAAAGCATTTTATATAAGACAGCACAAAGAAGCATGGCAAAATAGTATGTTTGAGGTCTTTGTGGGACAAGACCATAATACCGATTTAAATGAAGAAGTGCACGAGAGAGAGAGAGAGAGAAGTGATGTATCTGGAATGTTGTAATGAGCTGTGTTCAGCAAAATGGAGGTTCAGCAGTATGAACAGTTCTTAATTACCAGAGAATTATGCACAGGATCATAAAAAAGAGTTGTGAAACGGATATAATGATAGCATTATCAAAATCAAAGACAAAGTCAAAGCTGTTTATTTACGAAAAGAAAATATGAGATTATATAATAAATATTTATGTAAAACTCATGGCGAGCAGTATTGGTTACGATACAGGAAATAAGACAGGAACAAAGGGAAATGCTAAGCAAGGCTTAAGATTTACGGAACTGACAGTACTGAGTATATAAGTTAAAAAAGGGAATAAACCAAATTGTTTAAAGTTAATGAAATATTATTTTAAGATGATTAGGAACAAATAAGTTGCTTATAATGCTTTATATTTGGTAGTCGTCGAATGTGTGTATGACAAGTTAGACATTTCGTTAACAAAAAGATATCCTGTGCTGCATTCTGTGTGTTCATTCGTGAGATTTCCTTAATCTAGGTCATAGTGTGGTTTTAGTTTTCTGTAAAATAAAACTATTGAGATGGCTATTTGTCTGTCCGTCCGCACTTTTTCTGTCCGTCCTCAGACCTTAAAAACTACTGAGGCTAGAGGGCTGCAAATTGGTATGTTGATCATCCACCCTCCAATCATCAAACATACCAAATTGCAGCCAGCTAGCCTCAGTAGTTTTTTTTTAAGAATAAAGTTAGGCATGATCGTGCGTCTGGCACTGCTGTAGGTGCCAATAACACAGGCCACCACCGTGCCGTGGCTGAAATTTTCATGGGGCGCGGTTGAGAGTTTCATGGGCCGTGTCTGAGAGTTTCATACAGCATTATACGCTGTAAAGAAAACTCGATTGCGCCGAAGAAACTTCTGCGCATTTTTTATTTGCTGTTCTTGCAATGTCTTATTACTACTTTTCATTCTTCTGTACCATGTATTTTTATTATCTATGCAATATCGATAAATGTTGGGTGAATATCGTATACGTAACTTTTCCCATGTAAAAATGGTAGTTATAAAACATATCTTTTCCATCATTTCATTTAACAAGATAAAAGCAAAATGAAATGAAATCTCATTCTCTTTGTCATATGATAACAATGGTGTTTTAAACAATCAAAATGAGATGAAGTTTTAGTCGTTTACGTGTGTTATTTTCTTTTGTCTTTTATTATAGTTAAATGACAAAGCGATTTATATCGCAAATTTTCAGTGCAAAGCAGATAATGAAGAGTACCTGAAAAAATCAGTTGCTTTTGTTCATATCCATTGCATTAATTGCGTGATTATTTCTTCTATGAACTGAAGCTATAATGCATTGTGTAATTTCTTTCCATGAGACATTCAACATTTCTGCAAAGGACAAAGCACGCGACTTTTGAGATAAATGGGTGCAGCTTCCTACCTGGGCATGGATACCTAAAACATATTGTTTTGTATTCTTCATCTCCTTCCAAAAAGTTTGCTTTTGTTTATATCTTATTGTATTCTGGGTCTCATCCGACATCCAGGGTTACAGTCTTATTACTCCGTGGCCCAGTGCTTCCTACCACCAGATAGATACACACTCTTGAATTTAAACTAGTCCGCATTGATTGTTAGTCCCTCCTTGCATCTAGTGTATAGACTTGAAAATGTGTGTCGTTGTTCAGTTGCAAAAGCCTCCTGATGTTCATCTTTAGGATGCTCTGCTATATCGAGACTAAATCTGCTACCTTGTAGCTCCTGCCAGTCCCCACGGGTTTTTGCATACCTCACTATAAATCTGTGTGATCTGTTTGGTTTCTATGACTGCTGTCTGGAGGTGTCCAAGTATTCTTATAGACACCTTTTTGTTGGAAGAGAATGCCGTCAAATACCAAGTGGTTTCCACTGCTTTCCAGTTAGTCGGTACTTTTTCTACATTAAGCATTCAGATTATGTCAACTATTTCTTTACAAATCCCAACGGCTTGTTCTGAAAAAATGCACACATCAACCTGTTCTTACTTCTGTCAGATTTGTTAAGCTTTATTACGATGGATTAATTTTTTTCATTCTCTTCTTGAAATCTTCAGTTGAAAACCCGTATGGACGAAGTCAGCAACCTATAAACCCATGAGGACTCCAAGTGGTAATCAGCCTACAGAGAGAGCCAAGCTATTGAATAAGGTGAGTAATAATTAGATATGAAGAATAGAAAAACAAAACGGACACACCCGAATTCAGGAGACGTCAGCAGAGAACAGGAATGAATTTGCTCCTTGCTTAAACACTTAGTGATCCGAAGATTCCACAACTGCATTAGCAAAATATTGCACATAAAACACATAGCATGGAAGTAGTATTAAACGTCATACTAGAAAAGACACACACCTTGCAGCAGCAGCCTGCCTGGTGTTGTGAACAGAAACAGCTAGGTCAGGTAGAGAAGAGTGCAGAGGATGTTCATTATTGAAGTACTTTTTATTCAAGAAGCATACTGAACTCACTTTACGCCTATGCCACAAGTCACAATTACTATACACACACATATACATATTTGTGCGTGTGTGTGTATGTGAGTGTGGGTGTGTGCATTAAATACATTCAATATTTGCATAAAACATAATTTTATTTTTTATATTCGTGTCTAAAGATTCTTTCTCCTGAACAGCAGTATGCAGCAATATATCCATCATATATGATTTCTTAAGATTTCAAGAACATTTCTATTATGCCTTCACCGTTATGCCTCACTAATATAATAAGTACAATAAAGACATTAAAGATGATTTCTAATTAAAATTTTTAAAGAAACAAAACTTTAAGGTTGGATACCACACCGCCTTCCGAGCCGCTTGTGGGTACGTAGCCCAGTGGTCTAAAAAAATTTACTTTATGGAGACTTAGTCGGTTCCCTTCAGATAAGAGAGGGTGCAAAACTTTAGAGATTTTGATGTGTACAAAGGTCTACTTAGTTATAAAGTGTTTTCATGAAATTTTCTCGGCAATTCGATTTATCTCTGACGGTTTAGATTACATGTCATGGGAAGGATAAATTAAAGAAAAGAACTTTGCAGGAGATGGATGAAAAGTGAGTCAGTGGAAGGAAAGGAGCGGAGGAAATTTCATAGCTTGGGAATGCATAAAACCGGAGGAAAATTAAACCTCAGTTTAATGGAAAATAAGTGATCCTGCTAGATCAGAAAGATTTGACGTCTGTACTGCTAACATTACTATTCGTGAAGTGGGAAAATGTTGAAGTCGATGCTAGCAAAAGTGCTAGATCCATTATCCATTTTTGTGTACTATATATATATATATATATATATATATATATATATATATATATATATATATATATATATATATATATATATATATATATATATATATATATGTAGAATCTACTGGTCACTTTTTACCAGATACATATGTAATTGTAATAGCCACAGTGCCCTCTTAACGTCTCGAATTCTTCGCTTATTTGGATACGCTTGTCACTACAAAGCCTTAAGGTCCAAATGCAAGAAATATGAAGATATTATGATGCCCTGTTGCGGGAAACGAACCCGGGTTCCATAATCACAACTAGGTCACATTGCCTATTTGTGATTATAGAACCCAGGTTCGTTTCCCGCAACCGGACATCATAATATCTTCATATTTCTTGCACTTGGATCAAGGCTTTTAGTGACAAGCGTGTCCAAAAAGTGCGAAAAATTAGAGAAGTTAAGGAGACACTGTGGCTACATAATAATAATTATATATCACACACACACACACACACACACACACACATACATATATATATATATATATATATATATATATATATATATATATATATATATATATATGTGTGTGTGTGTGTGTGTGTGTGTGTGTGTGTGTGTGTGTGTGTGTGTTTTTGTGTGTGTGTGAGAGAGAGTAAGATCCACAATGTAATACATGTCATAAAACTTCTACAGTATTGTATTAAAAATATATATATGTACTATCAGCAACAGAAGTGAAGGTACAGTTTTAGATACTTAATAAGCCCGTTTATGCCCGATGTAACTGGAATTTCTCAGATAGATTCGTTCATAGAGATCTGGAAGATGACTGGGGACGGTTGTCTGAGTACTCCGTATTGCATCACCATTAGGGATAAGGGAAGTTATTTTAGCTTCTACAAATTTATTTTCGTATTTCAAAGTATTAATAATTAGCTAGCTTCAACGGCAGTGAATGTTTTGAAGACTAAGAGGGGTTGCACAAATTCAGTTAGATCCGCCAGTGTTCTCTATGATTTTACTTCACGTAACGGCTGTCACACTTCGAAGACTTTGACGTTTACAAATCTTTTGTCATAAAAAAGGAAAGTTTCAACAAGGTTAAAGTAGTCTGTCAACTCGAAAGATTCTTTGGTTATGCTCCCATTACAAGAAGTTCGGAGTTAGCCTATGCAGCTAACACGACTGCATTACTTGCCACGAAACTAAAAGATCTCTCAATACATTAGCATTTTTTTTAGCAATTTAAAACTGATATCGTCTGTGTAGTAGATATAGAAATATTTATGGCTGGCAGTAAATGTTTTTACTTTACTCAGTTTTTTTTTCGTGAATGTTTTGTCGATGAAAATCAGTTTTCATAAGTAGAGACTATATCAAGAAAGGAAGAGTGATAATATCCTATGGTTGAATTTTTCGTCTTTTTTTCACAGTCTTTGAACGTTACAGCAACTGTTTAAGCAGATCAAGACTAAGGTATGAATGTCTTAGAAAATTAATTTGAATACCATGGTCACTTCAAATTTCATCTAATTTAGTAAAGCCCCATCTTGGCAGCCCTTCCACCCGCTTTTCCCATCATAAGTCCACCACCAGCACTTTAATTCTCTCTCTCTCTCTCTCTCTCTTCCTAAAACATACTTCACAAATATATTATCACCCTGTCTCTCGAAGAAAATATAATCAATTTAGTTAAAGCAGGATCAACTTTAATAGACATAAATTCAATGTGCATGCACCAATAGCGCTCCTAGCTCAGCCACGAGAAAACAAAATGGAAGAAGCTATCTCTGTTCAGTGTAGTAGGAGTTAATGTAAAGGTTAAAGAAAATGAACAAAATAAAGGAAGAATGAAGTAGCATATCATATTGTGAAAAGAGGTGAGGATTGTGGGATGGAGAATAGTAAGGCAAAAGGAGATGGGTTAAGCCTTTGAGCTCAGAAAGCTTAACCTAAGACTATGCATTCGATGGATTAAGTAACAGAAAGAAGGTCAGAGGCACTCACCATAAAACGTGAGAAAGGTAAAGAGAATATTTCCTGTTCACCATATGCCCTCTGCCCCTTAGGTGTTAGCCTTCTGAATAACACCAGGTCTTTTTGAATGAGGGATCTAGTTTTCTTAACTCTCTTAAGCTCAAAGCCGATGGAGCCAGTTCGGAGCCAAAACTTATACCTTGTAAATAAAGACTTGAAGCTCTGTCACCGAGCTGCGCCGCCACTGTAAACGTATGTTCTCCTCATAAATTTCTTTCCTCAGTATGTTCAAGTTTAGCCACCTTTAGCGTTACAACTATAATCCTTTAGCTTCTGCGTTTGTAGCCTTTTATTCGTGCTACATTCTTTCTGCTGCAAGGGGAACCACTCGTCCTTATACTACACCTTTCAGCCACAAAATTCTTTATCATTCATTACCCTTTTCTAGTTTTGACAACTTTCTATTTCACTTTATTATCATCCCATGTCATAACATCCAATTTTTTATGTAAAACCAGTAACCTTACAATTCTGTCTTCTATAGCACTTCAACATACATTAAAAATTTTAATAAGTAATTTTTTATTTCTTTGTATATCTGCTAGATGAGTATCACGCATCGTTCCCACTAAAGGGTCAGTTATAAGAGGTGTTGCCATGCTATTTCTAGCCTTGGATTTATTCTTGTAACTCTCGGCCACTGAGGTCTGACATTTATTATTAATAACCATTTAAAGTAATGTTGCCACCACCTTTAAGGGGAAAATGGTAAAAAGGCGTCGTATGGTTGGCTGATCTTATATGATAATAAGTCGGATGTTACTGCACTGGAGGTAGCAGCGTCCAAAGTTAGAAAGGGAAAAGAGTAATAACGTGTGTTGCAGCTGAAGGATTTAGAGTATGGACAGGTGGTTCTTGTTGCAACAGGAAGTTTGTTGGACAAGTAGAAGTTTATCAACATATTAACTGAAAGATTGTGAGTATAAAACTGGGCGTTGCAAACTTAAAGACACGGGAGAATAAAGTTATGATGAGTATACATGAGTCAAACATGGGCCTGTAGTGAGAGGTTGGAAAGATAGCACTTCAAAAAGAGAAATAAAACACTACATAGTGGAACGACGAAATGAGAGGAATAAAAACAGAATAAAACAGAAGATTGTTTGAAGTGCTACTAAAAGATAGTAATTATAAACCTGTATTATGGAGTATAGATAAGATGATCTAGAATAAGAAGATTAAAAAAGAGATTGTATATTTAACCTTGTGGTAGAATTTGAAGAGGAAGGAAATTTAACGAGAAAGAATTAGATGAGGGCAGAAAAGTTGGTGAGGGATAAAATGAGGTTAGTATATTGAAAATTTCTTGACAGAAGAGGAAACAAAGCGAGAAGGCTCAATGTAAATTCAAGACAGCTTGTAGAAATGAATTTAGACAGTATAAGGATATTGATTCAATGGTTTTAGAATGTTGGCTAGAAGTTGATGGAATTACAGGGGATGCTGTATGTTTGGGGATGATAGTATGAGTGGTTGACTATGGTAATAATTGTTGACAGTGATTATCAGACTTGTAGGGGATGGCAATGCTACACAGGAGGTGTATGATAAGGATTTAATTGAGAATGTGATACAAACAAAGGACTGATGCAAGGGAACTGTTTTGGCCTAGAAATGATAAGTATATACGAACAAAGTGTTTAACTATATTGAAAAGTAATACTACAATTTGAGAGAAAGAGATCAAAGCTATATGTCTTACAAAAGTTGCGGAGTCTGCTGAACGTGTGGACTCTCCAGGGCAAATTGTTGACAACGCTAATGCGTGTGTATGGTGAAAGCAAAATCACCAGCGTGGCGCAAATAAGAAAGTCAGACAAGAGGGTGTCATATCTCCATAAGTATTTAATAGTTTTATTCATGGAACGATGAAAGATGTCAGTAAAGCTAACACGTGGGTACAACTGTGTGTGTGAAAAAAAAAAGGCATCACGAATGTAGTGTGGGGTGGAGATGCAAGTTGGTAATAGTGAAGATGAATATATAGGCAGCTGAAAGATTTTGTTTGTCAGCTGAGACAATTTAAACAAATGTTAGCAAAGGTATGGTTATGAAAGTAAACAGAATGCAGAAGCTGAAGCAATGGATATTTATATGGCTGAGTGTACTGTAGAAGTTGATTCATACATTAGTTTCCCAAGTAATGTAACGGATTTTGGTAAACTGAAGAAAACGTGAAGCAAGCAAGGTACCTGAATCCCTGTATGTGTATATTGCATGATACAAAATTATGGAAAAGCTTGAAGCTAATGGTATGAAGAATTGGTGTGTGTGTGAAAAGTAAGAATGGCAGAAAGGGTGATATGGAGGGCGAAAGCGAGGAAAAGTTGTTTGCATAGGTAAGTAAACTGTTGCGTATTTTGAAGAAGTTTGCACAAGAGGAAGGGTGGAGAAAGTTTTGGTTTTGGAAGGGAAGAGAGTAACAGAAATAGAATATTGAATTTAGGCCAAAGGTCAAATGCCAGGAACTATGAGGTCTTTCAGCGTTGAAAGAGAAATTGAAAGTGGCAGGGTTTAAAAGGTGTAATAGTTGCACTATGAAACAGTTGTTAGATGGTGGATAGCAAGATGGAAGAAAGAGAATATGAATGGAGGTTGGGTAATAGGAATGAAAGGGGTTGCAGCTAGTGGCCGAAGGAACGCTGCAAAGAACCTTAAGTAGTGCCTACAGTGCACCGCGTGAGGTGCACTAACGGGAAAGGGAGAGAGAGAGAGAGAGAGGGTCGGGGTATAGAGAACTATGATAGATGACCCAGCTTGAACAGACAGAGAGGATGGTTAGTATGTACATATTTGTAGAAATGAGGTTATATGAGCAATCGTAAAGTGTCGCCTAATGACAAAGAGTTCTCGTATATTGCTCGTTCACATTTCCACTTAAACCGAAAATATATGGGTGAATTGTTTGACAAATGACTTCCATCAACAGAAACATGATTTATCATCTAATATGGAATATCTACGTACGATTTCATTAATGCAAATTGTGTCGTTTTTACAGGACGTAATTGAGCAGCACAATTTCAATCATTCGCCATTGCTCCCCTTTTTTTGAGCTCTGCCTCGGTGTAGGTTCAGCTTTCAGTTTCACTGTAATTAACGAGGACTACGTATGGTTTAAATTCTAACTCCTGAATTGTTTCTGATGACATAGAATGAAAAGATAATTAGATTTAATGTTCCACTTAATGAAAACGCTGAATGTAAATATAAGCGAAATATAAAAAAGGGTTTCATTGTTTTCAATTTAAGCCAAAACATATCTACAGTTGAATAATAAATTACTTGTATCAAAATATTTCACTTGAGATGCTTCACTTGATGCATATATTTGGTGTTCTGCATATGCAGATACATTAAACATTAACAAACAAACACACGTATATATATACATGTGTATATGTACACACACACATCACACACACACACACACACACACACATATATATATATATATATATATATATATATATATATATATATATATATATATATATATATATATATATATATATATATAATTTCACACACATATATGTGTGTGTGAAATTTGAAGCGACATCCAGGTTGATTTAATTGTAGGAAAAGGGAAATAGCCTTGTGTAATTCCTCAAATGTTTGTTTATGAATATCAGTAACAGTTGTGTTTCAAGATTAGATTTAGTTTTTGTTTGAAATTACTCCCAGAGTATTATGGTAATACGATTATTGGATATTTGTTATGACGCAATTATGGTCATTATTGGTTTTGCATTTGCGAGATGAAGAGATATTGCATACGAGGGGCGGACTCCGTTGTTTGGATATTTCACCTTTCCACCGTTCTAACAAACTCTGATCTGCAAATACGGAATGACAACATATGCAGTCATTTCTATGTTTTGGTGCTTTATTTATGTTTAAACGGTCTAGTGTTGTTCTACAGCGAGAGAGAGAGAGAGAGAGAGAGAGAGAGAGATAATAAAAATAACATTTTGAGGATCTTGTATATATATATATGTATGTATATATATTTAATTATGTATTAATTTGTATATACATTTATATATATATATATATATATATATATATATATATATATATATATATATATATATATATATATATATATATTTATAAATATTTACGCTGTTCGCCCTCGAACATTTAGGGATAGAAATATCAGCCTGACTGAGACCGGGAAAAGACGTTGTCCCACGCTAGAAGCGTCTTCAGTTCAAACCTTAACGTCCGTTGGAGAACGGGATAGGTGAGTTAGGCCTTCCACCCTATAGGAAAATTTCCCATATCAGCCTTAAAAATAGGTGGTCGTAAGGTCCTTTTTCCTTTTTACCTGTCTCTCGTGGCGAATGTTTTTAACAGAGCGTGACGCCTGGGCATGACTGTAGGCCTGTTTTGACCCAGGCCGGTCAGGAACGGCAGAGAGACTGGAGCATTCTGAGAGACCACATGTCCGACGGGGCCTCTTCTCCTTTTCTTTGTCTATTATCCTATTAGTGAAGTGAAGAAGCAATTGCAAGACCCCCCCGGCGGTGTTGGTGCGCACAACGTTCGTCCTAAGGTAAAGTTGCGTTTTGTTCAAAACTTCGCCCATTCTTTTTATTTTTCTGTATTTCGCATTTCTTTGTTTCCTCCTTCATCCCCACTTACTGTATATGTGTTTACGAAGTCTAGATTAAGCCTTATTATTATATTGTTAGCTTCAACCCCGTTATTCCAGTAAAATACCTAGATTTAGGTAAGCAAAATCAGGTTAAATCTCGATGCTTTGTATGCCTCGCGTCCGAATGTTTGGAAGAACTGTTGCGTTTAAAATCAAATTCATCTCAAATATTCTTTGTTAAGGTTAATAACCCTTAACTGGCGACCTTTGGCTAATTAACGACTGTCTTTGAGGTTAACTTTTGGCTTCAAGTGGCAGGTTACGTGTAATCTTGGTTTGCAGGGCCGTAAAATTACGTAAATTGAATAATACATGATCAACCAAGACCTCACACACGCAACATTGGCGACCTTGCCAGAATCTAAAGTACATTTTAGAGAAAGAATCTGGAGAAAAGGAAATTAAATTACATTAATTCCAAAAAAATAAAAGTCAGATATCGAACTCCATTTCATTCTTCCAAACAAGGAACGAGGCATAATAATAAGCAGTAAAGAGAATAGTTATAACAAGTGTAAGAGAGAATTAGCGATAGGAAAGGGTGCGTCGAGCAGAGAGTCATAATTTATAACGTTTAAGACAAGGACATTACCGTGTTCGGATCGTGAATCAAGTCGTTCAAGTAACGAATTCAAAGGCGAGCGCTGGAGCCCGCTTTCATGTACACAAAGTAATATACTAATCGCGTCGGCAATTCCGATCGTTAGTGTTTGCATATAGCGGGAATCATTCAAAACCGTGTCAGTGAAGTAGCAAACGAACTGAAATAGTAATTTTACAATAAAGGTACCGTTCAACAACGTAAATTTACGCAGGCAGACTAGCATTTCTCTTTTCATTCTTTTGTTTAATGTCCGGGTGAGAATACGATAACAAAAGACAAAGTTGTTTGGTAATTTCGTTTTCCATCCTTAACGTAAAACACTATGCATGATTGGTATATTTAAAGTAAAATCTGGATACCTGCATTTGTTGCGTTGTTTTTTTTTAATTTGTTTGAAAAAGAAAATACCCGCCATCGCGCGATTGTTTTGAAATTGTTCGAACTGTTTGTGAGAGAACGGCCATTTTGGTGTTCCTTCGCCGCCCGAGGTTGTTTTTGAAATTTAGGCCTAACGGGACCTTGGCCGCCATCTCAAAGACCTTGTTATTGTGACCAGAATCTGCCCGAGCCACTCTTGGGGTCATTTTTTTTTTTTTTTGCTTTTCGTAGCGAACCCACCTCCTAATATCTTAGCTAGGAAAAAACCAAAAGATAATTTAGGCAGGGAAAGATAGGCCTTAGTTAGGAGTAATAACAAGTTCCTACGAATACCTGCTATAAAAATCATATAAAGAGAATTTAAAATTTTACGATAAACTTTTGTGACGTCGGCTCCCAGGAAAATTAAGATAATAAAGTAATCCCTAAGGAAGCCAAGACGACGCATCTATATCATTTTATTAAGATCCATGCCATTGTGCATGTATAAAATCTTTGTTTACATGTTCTCAAGCAGCAAGAAATTCGCTGATTGAAAATCTCTCTCTCTCTCTCTCTCTCTCTCTCTCTCTCTCTCGTCATTCAAGTAAGCATTCCTAACCTAAGTGTACGTGACCCTCTTCAAAGAAAGAACGGCCGACACTAGGCTAATTAATTCGAATACAATAAACCAATTAAAAGAAACACCTCTGTCCCACAATAGATGAGGACAAGTTAAGAGTAATTACGATACAGTGATAAACTGTCGGTCACGAGTGAGGCCTGCTATCCAGACCGAAGCAAACAGTAGTTTTCACCCTCTGAAAAAAGAAGGGGCCAGCACTGGGGCCGGTACTGGGACCAGCCACTCACGAGGATCTTTAAAGAAAAAAAAACCCAAATTCACTTTATTCCACAGTGCCAATAATTTGCAGCACTGTCATCACTTGAATAGCTTACTTCTCTCTCTCTCTCTCTCTCTTTTACCTTCCCTTTCTCTCTCATTCGATTGTTGCACTCTGCAGGGGGTGTAGAGTGCCTTTCCTCACATATAGCCTAGTTGGACTCCAGTAGAGGGTCCCTAGGAACACATTGGCACCATAGTTGCCACTAAAGAAAACAAAAGGGAACACAGAAGAGAAGGTTCTTCTGGGACCTAACCTGCACCAGTGCCTAGGGATACTGAGTGCCACCAGTGTGACCTGTACACGGCACACCCAAACTACAGTGCCACCTTTGAAAGGGTGCCACGTCATTGAAGAGACACTTCCTCGCTGCCCAAGTACGCCCACTCGACCCGGTTAGACGCCCTTCCCCACCAGAACCATGGCAGCAGAGCATTATAAAACTTTCCTGGGGCTGGGGACGGCGGCAGGTCTCACCGGCTCGGAACTTACCACCTGGGTTAAGGAGCAAGTGGACGACTTGGCCAAGCGGGAGAAGGAAGAAAGACTCGAGCAGAGGAAGTATGAAGCCGAGCAGAGGAAGTATGAAGAAGAACGAAGGGCGTATGAAGCCGAGCAAAGGCAATTAGGAGAGGAAAGAGAAGAAAGAAGGAGACAGCATGAGTTAGCCTGCAAGGAAACTGAGTTAGCCCTAAAGGAGAAGGAGCTCGAGCTTGAGAGAGCGAAAATGGAGAATGCCGAAGCTATGGCTAGCCATCAAGCCTCCAGTCCTACACCTGCTGCATCAAACGCTCCAATTTCGAGCATCAATTCCCTAGTCCCCAAGTGGACTGAGGACGAGCCAGAAGCATGGCTGGAGGAGATCGAGGCTCTTTTCGATAACTACAGCACCACGGAGACGGAGAGAGCCTTAATACTAGCCAAGCATATGGAGGAAAAGCTAAGGCAGCGCTTCGCTCACTGGAGAAGAGCCAGAGAGGCAACATGGCGGAAGTTCATAGAGTCATTACCAAGGCCTACGAGATAACCCCAGAAAAATGGAGACAACGGTTCCGAGGTCTTGCCAAGGAAGTCGGCTGGTCTTGGACGGAATGGGCATGTCACAAAACCCAGTCCGGTACGCGCTGGTTCGACTCCTTGGCCTGCACGACGTTTGAGGATCTTTTCAATCGGACCATGCTAGAAGACCTTTTCCAATGTGTGCCCGGGCCCCTTGCGGTATATCTTAATGATAAACAGCCCTCCACACTTATGGAAGCTTGTCGCATGGCTGATTCGTGGGAAACTTTCAATCAGTCGCATAGCACCTCTCAGAAGCGACTCATCCCTCCGGCCTACCTCTCGAACTACACTCGCCCGAAGAATGGACTGCCTAGCAAGACCCTGTGCAACTATTGCAAGAAGGGGGGCCACGCTGAAGCTGAGTGCCGATACAAACTCGGCACTAATAAGCAGCCTAACCCTACCAGCCAGAACTCCGCTCCCGATTCATCCGCTCAGCCCTCTCCTCCAACAGTTACTGCAGGCCACCGAGCCCATCCAAAAGGCCCGTGCAGATCCTGTGGGGCTGCCAGCCACTACAATGCTGGATCTCGGCCTGTCCACATCATGTCCCCACCACCAAATTTGTCAACCTAATCAGCACTTCATTTTCTGCTGCTGGTCCGCACCGGATCCTTTACCCGAGAGACTGGAAACCCAGTACATCTCGGTGGCCCTCTTCAGAGCACTAGCCTGCCCGTGACCCTTCCGGTCACAGTAGACACTGCGGCAGACATTAGCCTGATCACTAGGGCCCAAGTGCCAGCCGGTGCCATGGTTGACGAAGAAACCCGTGGGAAATGAAGTGGATAGAGGGCCACACCATTACCGTTCCTACGGTCCAACTCCAGGTAATGACACCTTGGGGCACGACACCCCACCGCCTTGGCGTGGTAGGTGGAATTCGGCCCGGAGGCCTTCTTGTTGGGTCGGGATCTTCTCTGGAAGCCCGTCACCAACGCCACTCCGCCACGTTACCTCCTCCACGGAGGCCCCATCTAAAACTCTCAATAAGGTCAAACCTCCACCTTCCGCCCACCAAAGTGGTCCGCGGAAGGGCACAACCCAAACTATTCCAGGCCTAGCCCTCTCCAATTGCGAAGGGCTGGCCCACCAAGAGGTCTTCCCCCCGCGAAGAGAGATTCAGGAGGAGCAGTACCGCTGCAGGACGTGCAAGCGGGCAGACCACTCCACAAATTGGGAGGGCTGCCCAAACAAGCAACGCCCAGCGGACGCCCCGAACAAAACTCACCGAGAGGCTACGATCTCCGCTGGGGCAGGAATCTCTGCCGCAGCCAACCTACAAGTCGTCCGCGAGGTATTGCACCTCCGGACCCTCATCAGGCATGCCTGACCTCAACTGCTGCCAGTGCCACTTGCGAGCACTGAGCAGTGCCAGACTCCGTCCGCCACGGACGTTGAGCTACCAATGGAAAAGGCCCCTATGCCGGGTCTAAATCATGAGGCGAATCCTCCTCCGGGAGATTTAGGATTCCCATGCAGTTGATCATCGCGACTGGAGAGCCTCCAGCACCCGAACCTTCTTCTTTGCAAAATTTGACTCAAGGGATGAACCCCTGAGGATCGAAATGGTACCCCTTCCTTGGAAGACCAGGAACTGGCATCCTCGGACGCAGAAGTCGAGATCGCTCTTGCTCTGGTTGTCGCAGCAGCTGGAGTAGGGAGTCCTCCCGCAGCTTTTGCAGTTGCCCCTGACTTCACCCGGAGTCGGTGCTCTCATCACCTGCTAGGCCAGCTACTGATAGGCCTTGGAGGAACCCGAAGAAGAAGAAGAAGGGGCGGAAGAGAGCCCAGTAGTTGCCGAGCTATACGCTCATCCTGGCACTAGTGCCCTCTCGGCACAGTGCCCTAACATCTAAGAGTGATCCTGGCCCCTTGCCCAGAGGAGGTAGCCAGTGTGATCTCTTCCTTTTACATGTACCTAGCCTAGGCCGCCTTAAAGTACGGTACATCAATTTAGTAGCCTTGTTCTTTCCACTTACCACCGAGCCGCAGTAATCATGTAAGTAACCTAACTAATTTCAGTAATCTTAACTATTGTGAAACGAGCCACGATGCTCGTGACACGCATGGCCTAAGACCTCAGTGAGGCACCCATTTATCATATGAGGCAACCCTCATGAATTAACTAGTAATTATTAATTGTATTAAACATAAACCATGTTGTAAATTTAGTTAGAACATTAACTCTTATGTTGGTGCTACGGTCAAAGTTAGGTAGGTTAGGCTAGGGAATATTATAGAATGTACCACTAGGCTAGGTCTAAAACACATCATGATTGTAGGAGGTAGCCTATAATAACCGTGAGCACCTTCTAGTACTATTAGAATTAGGTTAAGTAGTGATTATAGCTCATATCCTATCTAGGGTTAGGTAGTTCTGTAGCTAGGTAGGCTAACCAGGACTAATCTGCTCAGGGGAAGGAGAGTAACCTATGAGAGATGAACAGCTTGCTTAGTATAGACCTTCACGCCCGAAAAGGGAGTGAAGGCCCTCTTAAAGGGGGGAGCTTTTATAAATATTTACGCTGTTCACCCTCGAACATTTAGGGATAGAAATATCAGCCTGACTGAGACCGGGAAAAGACGTTGTCCCACGCTAGAAGCGTCTTCAGTTCAAACCTTAACGTCCGTTGGAGAACGGGATAGGTGAGTTAGGCCTTCCACCCTATAGGAAAATTTCCCATATCAGCCTTAAAAAAAGAGGAGGTCCTAAGGTCCTTTTTTCCTTTTACCTGTCTCTCGTGGCGAATGTTTTTAACAGAGCGTGACGCTTAAGGCATGACTGTAGGCCTGTTTTGACCCAGGCCGGTCAGGGAACGGCAGAGAGACTGGAGCATTCGGAGAGACCACATGTCCGACGGGGCCTCTTCTCCTTTTCTTTGTCTATTATCCTATTAGTGAAGTGAAGAAGCAAGAAAAGACCCCGGCGGTGTTGGTGCGCACAACGTTCGTCCTAAGGTAAAGTCGCTTTTGTTCAAAACTTCGCCCATTCTTTTATCTTTTTCTGTATTTCACATTTCTTTGTTTCCTCCTTCATCCCCCCACTTACTGTATATGTGTTTACGAAGTCTAGATTAAGCCTTATTATTATATTGTTAGCTTCAACCCCGTTATTCCAGTAAAATACCTAGGATTTAGGGTAAGCAAAATCAGGTTAAATCTCGATGCTTTGTATGCCTCGCGTCCGAATGTTTGGAAGAACTGTTGCGTTTAAAATCAAATTCATCTCAAATATTCTTTGTTAAGGTTAATAACCCTAACTGGCGACCTTTGGCTAATTAACGACTGTCTTTGAGGTTAACTTTTGGCTTCAAGTGGCAGGTTACGTGTAATCTTGGTTTGCAGGGCCGTAAAAATTACGTAAATTGAATAATACATGATCAACCAAGACCCTCACACGTAACAATATATATTTCTATAGATATATATATATATATATATATATATATATATATATATATATATATATATATATATCATATTATATATTTCTATAGATATTTATATATACAGATGCAACAGAAGAATTCCGTGGAAAGCGGAGTCGAATAAGGAATAGGTAGACCAGTACTTGAGGAAACATTCTTTATTGCGACTAGTTTCGAGGTTCTAACACACCTCATCATCAGGCATCTAAAATAACAAATAAATACAATGAAAGAAAAAAACACTGAGTTGTAACAAATAAAATTAAAACATCAGACCAATCATCAGCAATTAAAATTAACAGCAGCCGTTTAACTTTATAGCAAGAGGGGCAAAGAGAGGAATACAGGCAAATACAAAGATAGTTGCTAAGAACATAGACACAGAATTAAAAACAAAAGCACCACCGATCGTTCATTACAGAAAGCGATGGTTTTTTTCGATGGCATATAATAAGTTTAATTGGGAGCATTCATCACAGGACCGACTGGCTAATATAGAAAAGAATCTATACCAGAGGATGCAATATGCTGATAAAAGTCACGAATGGCACTAATGCTTCGTTTGCCGCGGCCCGTTGGTTCAATTGATCGGCCTAGGTGTTCAAAGGCACGGACCCGAAATCGTTTTCGATTTACTGTCATAAGCTGCACAAATGTGTATACCTATAGACTACAGATGACTGTAGAAAGTCTTAAAGCACCGTGTCTTGGAACTTCTGAAAAACTCTTATACAACAGGTTCCAGACCAGGAAATATTATATGTTTTGCCAAAGGTGCATAAAACTGGTGTCCCATACGACCCATCATAGTCAGCTATAGGTACCTTCAACTACTAAACTTTTCCTGGCACCTGGTGCCCATTCTTGCCTTATAACAATTAATGAGCACACGGTTGAAGATATGCTTACTTTTTGTTAAAGAGATAGGAGTAGAAGTTTCGATAATTGTGTTATGGCAAGCTTTTGATTGAAGTCAATGAATTCAATAACATACCTTTTAGTTGAAACCATTGACATTTTGCATTAATCAATTTATACAGTGATTCTGATAAAAATTTCTATATTTTACAAAAACTCAACTTCATAAACTTTTATTCTAGCAGCAACTGATTGCTTTTTTCATCTTCAATGAAAAGGTTTATGTTATAGCGATGGGGCTGCCATGGAAATCCACTGGGTCCAACGCTAATGCTTTCTTGCATTATCATGAGGTTAGGTGGTTGAACGAATGTCCGGCATCTTTCAAACCACTTCTATATAGACGCTATGTAGATGACACTTTTTTAATTTTCAGATCTCCCACGCACATTCCTTTGTTTCTGAGTATTTAAACTCGAAGCATGAAAATATCACATTTACGTCAGAAATAGAGACTGATGGAAAGCTGGCCTTTCTAGATGTTCTCATAAGCCGCAAAGATAGTGAGTTTCATACAGAGGTGTATAGAAAACCAACTTTCACCGGACTCTCAAGCAAATTTTCATCTTTTATACCTGTTAATTTTTAAGAGTGAACTTAGTGAAAACTTTGGTGACTAGGGCATTCCAGATTTGTTCCAATTATTTTAGCTTACATTTTGAATTTTCTTGTATCAAAGATATTCTTTTTCATAATGGATTCAGTGCTAAACTTATTGACACATACGTTGGCAAACAACTCCAAAACTAATGGATCCACGTCCCCAAAAAGTGACAGTAAACAAAGCTACAATTATTTTTTCCTTGCCCTATTATGGGTAAAGCAGTTTTCCTGAGAAACCGTTTATCTAAATTACTATTGAATTTACCTCAAGTTAGTCTCAGAGTCATATTCAGAAGCTAAAAATGTAATACAAAGTTTTTCAAGTTCAAAGACATTTGTGCCCAAAGACCTACAGTCATCTGTAGTCTATAAGTATACATGAAGTTGCTGTAATGCAACTTATATTATAAATCAAAGCGCCAGTTTCGGGTCCGTGCCTTTTGAACACCTAGGCCGATCAATTAGAACAAACAGCCACTTAACAAACAAGCATTTAATTGCCATTCGTGAGCACTGCCATCAGCATGACCATCCCCTCTGAGTATAGATTCTTTTTCTATATTAGCCAGTCGGTCTAGTGATGGAGCTAACCACAATTGAAAACATTATATACCATCAAAGAAAACCATCACTCTGTAATAATGAACGGTCAGTTGAGTTGCTTTGTTTTTAATTCTGTGTCTATCTTCTGTAACTATCTTTGTATTTGCCTTGTATTCCTCTCTTGCCTCTTGCTATAGGTTAAACGGTACTGTTCAATTTTAATTCTTGTAGTTAGTTCTGATGTTTAATTTTATTTCATTTAATGAGTGTTTTTTCTTTCATTGTATTTATTTTGTTATTTTAGATGCCTGATGATGAGGTGTGTTAGAACCTCGAAACTAGTCATAATAAAGAATGTTTCCTCAAGTACTGGTCTACCTATTCATTTTATTATATATGATTATATATATATATATATATATATATATATATATATATATATATATATATATATATATGTATATAATATAATATAAACCACCACAGATCAAAAGAGATGATTAATGTTTAGATACTTGTACATGTTATGAGTCTATATGAGGAATAATCAAGCGCCACCTATTGACAGAGTTGTCATACATTGCTGTCTATACTTATAATCACTCTTACAAGTGATTTAATATAACAAACACCACAACAAACACCACAGGGAAGCAAAAAAAAAAACAAAAAAAAACAAGCCATCTTCCAAGGACTGATACTAAGTGGTAAAATTCATAATATATATGTTAACAGGGCAATACTTATGAACATATGTATAAACGGTTGGAAAACAAGTATTTGCACCTGACAGGTGTTTGCAAGTGGAGTCCTTCCCTCAATAATGACAGGTCAGCTTTTACAGGACCTCGAGGAGCTCCTGCTTCCCTCCCCGCCCCTTTTAAGTACCTTCCTTCAGATTAAACTCCTTGCATATTTCTTTTTAGATTAAAGGACGACGTTTATTCATGCCATGACGAATATTCACGTTCTTGTCGAAACTTATCTTTTTGAAAACTAGACTCAGTGTTGTTTCTTTCTAGTGCATTATTAGAATACACTATATTTTTGCTCCTTCCTAGTTGATTATATGATTGCTATTAATAACTTGCACAAAACTTTCACTGTTCATCTCTGCATTTCATACGCATCCTTTATGCTGCTCTGTTCTCTTTTCCAATCTTTTTCCAGTGTGATCAACATAAAAGTTATGACAAAACTTACATTGAGTCTGGTATACACGTCTTTTAGTACCGTCGTGTGATTTCTTCATAAGTACATGTTTCATCGTTTTATTGTTATTAAGTGCTACATTAACTCCAAAATTCTTAAGTAGATGAGGAATACCTCTGAAATTATTATTATATGGCAGTACAAGCAGGTTTCTTGTGTTAAAAGTTCCGTTTTTGTTAACATAAAATGTGTTTTTTGCCCTTTTAATGAATGGTCTATTGCAGAGTCAGGATTTTTCAATTTCTTGCCTATATTCCTAATCTTATCTATTTCATCATCAATGTATTTAGGGATTCATACCGTATATGCAATACTGTTAAGAACATGGATGTGAAAACTGATTTCTTAACTTTATTGCTGTGACCGGAATAAAAACGAAGTTAGGCATAAATACTGATGGGTTTTCTGTTTACACTGTGTTTAAACCCAGTACAAGTTCTATGCATTAGGCAATCCAGAAAGGGTAGGCAACCATCCGTTTCCACTTCCATAGTAAATGTTACTGATGGCACTAGTTCATTCATATATCCACTTAAATTGTAAATAATTGGTTGAATTATATGACAAATGACGTCCACTGATATGATTCACCATCTACTGTGGAATATCTATATACAATTTCATGAATGCAAATTGTATCGTTTTTTACAGAACGACATTGAGCTGCACTGTTTAAATCATTCGTCATTGCTCACCCCCCCCCCCTTTTTTTTTTTAGTTTTCTGTAAAAGAAAACTATTGAGTTGGCTTTGTCTGTCCGTCTGTACTTTTTCTATCCGACCTCAGATCTTAAAAACTAATGAGACTAGACGGCTGCAAATTAGTATGTTGATCATCCACTCTCCAGTCATTAGCATGTAGGTGCTTAGCCCCTCTAGGCTCAGTATAGGTTATTTTTAATTTAAAGTTCATAATCGTGCGTCTGGCAGTGCTATAGGACAGGCCACTACCGGGTCGTGGCCGAAAGCTTCATGGGCCGCGGATCATACTGCATTATACGCTGTACAGAAAACTTGATTGGGCGGAAGAAACTTCGGCGCATTTGTTACTTGTTTTTTTATGGAGCTCTGAATCGCTTTCATTAACACGGATCATACAAATGTTAAAAACTCCTTGCTTACTGAACTGAAAGAAAATTTAACTTTAATGCTCCTCATAATGATCTAGATAAATGTTAATTAGAACGAGAAATGGAAAGAAGGTTCTTTCAAGACACTGCCTTTTTACTGTAGTAAAATGAATTACTTGTATAGAGATACTTCATTTGATGCTTATTTCGTTGTAATTTTGTAACACGAGATACTGGTTTTTTTAATATACGTACTTATATTCTCAAAGAGTATATATATATATATATATATATATATATATATATATATATATAATATGTATATATATATATAGGTATATATATAATAATATTATATATATATATATATATATATATATATATATATATGTATGTATGTATGTATGTATGTATATACTGTATATATATATACTGTACATATACACTGTTTATATATACATTATATATATATATATATATATATATATATATATATATATATATATATATATATTTAATATATATATATATATATATATATATATATATATAATTTTATTTTATCACTGTAACATTTTTATATGCAGAAACATAGGATTCCTAAAGTTAACTTTTTCGAATGGAATTTATAACATCTTCTCCAAGCCAAGGTCAGATTTCCACTGCAGCAGTGGAGAGTTTTAAGTCTCTGGGGAGCGAGAAAATCACTTAGCTTTTAATGCTTTTTTTTTGGGGGGGGGGAGTTTCAAAATGGTAGCCACTGTGCCTGAACTATCTTCTCTCAGCATTATAAGAGTAGCGATTATCATTTAAAACTTCTGACGTGGATTATCTTCAGAGTTATTCCTGGCTTTTTATAGCTATAAGTTGTTTCCTTACTGTGTACAGTCTGACACAATTGGAACTTCTATTTAGCTGCTTTATTTAAAAAAAAAAAAAAAAAAAAAAAAAAAAAAAAAAAAAAACGAACGACTTCAGCCAGGCAAGGTCCGTTACCTGTCTTCTCCCTACCTTAATGATGATGGAGTGTTTTCCTCATTCTCTGGAAGGCCTCCTATTTAGCTAGTTTTATTAAAAAAAAAAAAAAAACAACTTCAGCCAGGCAGGATCCAGTACCTGTCTTCTCCCTACCTTAATGATGATGGAGTATATTGATTATTTGAGATTTGTACATTGCCAGAAAATATTTTGGTAGGACTAATATTTACAGGAAAAGGCAGATCCATCCTTCCACCTACACCGACCATTTGACCCTTTTTTGCCTCCGCATTTCTAATTTGTTCATAACCTTTAAGGCAAAACGAACTTTACAAAAAATAACATTCATCTCAATTCTTTAAGCACTTCCCCTCTATATAGGAGAGTTTGCCCCATATCCCGTTTATAGATTCACGTACCTTTACTCCCACAGGCACTAAAATTCTTTTCTATCATCAACCTATCCTTGATAACCCCTTGCTTCACTTATTCTTTTACTATATATACATCCATGTAAAATTCAGCTGCTTGATTTCTTCCATTATCTGCATTAACATTCATAGGTACTTGTACCTTGTTTCCATTTGCCCACAAAATTTTATTCTATTAAACACTTTCAGACTCCTTTACTAATCTCTGCAGTTTCCCTTCACTATCAATAATCAGTACAGTATCATCTGTCAGCATCAACAATTCCACATTCCATTGTGATGTAGAAATCTTTGTGTATAGCGTGTATGTATATGACATTTGAACTTTTTTGTTTTGTTGGATTTTGACACACATGGAGGGTATTCAGCAGAATGCACTAAAGTAGGGTGGTAGCCAGCAGAACGTAGTAGCAAGGGATAGATCATTCTGGAAACTTGTAGAAAGACCTCTGGAAAGCTCCAGATGATCAGAAACTATATAAGGCAGCTGAGGGCGTGCAATTTAAGTCAGTTGGTTTTGGTCATAGGAAGTTACACTCTAGCCCCAGTTGGAAGTAGTTTTTGGATACCATTAGTGAAATACTTTAATTATTGAAAGCTCTTTATGGATATTGTTCGTAAGTGAATTTCTTCTGACACCGCCAATTGAAAAGTATGAATACTCCAGGATTGGCTATCATGGCGAGACAGTTGTATATATGTTTGCGATGCTTGTAAAGATTTGTGAACAGTAGCTTGTGCATTTCATCATTGTTGGGTTGTTGTGATTAAGTTAAGGTGAAATATTGAAATAAAAGCTTGATGGCACGTGCTACGCTGTGCTGGAACCCGGCACTGCCCATCATGTCTCCCCTACCCTCCCAATCCCCTACCTATCCAGTCCCCACCCACGTTGGACAAACAGGTTTGCAGGAGGAGGGAGGATGCCCCTCACCCTTGTGATCCTCACCTGCCCTGCCCCGCTTGGTTGGACAAGCTGGTTTTGGAGTAGCGGGGTGACTGTGGCATGTCTCCTCTGCCTCTCCCCGATTCCTACTGTACTCTACCTCCACCTGGGAGAGACAAACAGAGATTTCCAGGAGGAGGGCATGTCATGTCTCCCCGCCCCCACCCGGGATCCCCCATCTGCCCCCCACCAGGGCTGGACAAAACAGGTTGAAGGAGGGGGTGGATGTCTCCCTACCCTCCCAATCCCCTACACCTGCCCTTTACCCGGGGCAGACAAACAGGTTTGTAGGAGGAGGGTGGCTGTCTTCCCTACCCTACCATTCCCATACCTACCCCGCCCCCGCCCAGGGAGGACAAACCAGTTTGCAGGGGGTGGGTGGCTGTGTCATGCCTCCCATAGTGTCCCCCGGGGGAGGACAAGCAAGACCCACTCGGATTTTAATACTGTAGATGTGTTGTTTTGATTTCACTGCTGCAACATTGGTCTCGTTTAAGTTTAATTCGTAATGCTATTCTCAAGCCATTTTCTTTTATCGAATAGTTAAGATCCTACATTTATTTATTTCATCCATGAGTAAAGTGAACAGCAATGAGCCCTCGATATCTTAGGTCGGTAGAGCAGCAGCCCCCGGACTCTCATAGGAGGTCTCCATGGCACAGGTTCAGATCCGCCAGAGCTGACCGGTCAGAGGCAGACACTTTGCTATCATGCGTAGACCCTGGGATTATGTATGTAATCAGCGGACGGGTTTGCTGAAAGCAAATGGGTGTTACAGACTAACACACACACAAAACAAAGCCACTCCAACATCTTCTAAAAACATAACAGACACCTCCACATGTCTCGAACTGTCGACCTAACCGCTCAATTCTACTCGCTGCTGGGAGAAAGGGCTGGGTATTTGGTAATACATGTACACATGCGCTACCTGAGTCTAAGCGATGTCGGGCAGGACAGCCGATCGAGGCTACGGCCTACCCCTCATCAAATCAAAGTCCTTCAAAAGAAGGCATCGTGCTTACCCCCATATAAAAAATGGGAAAAAGCACGTTAAACGAAGAAGTAAAGTGAACAGCAATGGATAATATTCCATTATCTCAGACATGCTTTCAAAATAGCCCAGTTATCCTCTCCCATTTGTTTATCAAACACGTGCTTTGCTTGCATCAAAAACAAAAAAAAATCACTCAACAAATTATTATCTAAACCATAAATCCTCGACCTTTTGTACTGTCGCTTTCAATTCTGTGGGTTTTTGGACCCATGTATGGTATGTATACATATTTATCCTTTACTCACAAATTTTTCGCATGATTGTTTCATGGCAAACAAAAATCCACTTCTTTGTGTAAACCTTAACTCTTCTTCAACTGTATATCCTTCCATCCTTTGTCCTACTTTTTGAATCAAAGCTATACCCGTAATTATCTATCTTCCCTAGTAATATCTGTCTTCCCTTGTATGCTAAGTACGTTTATGCACTTGTATTTCTACTGCCTTTATCCTTATTCAAAGGAACAATTATTCGGGGCATTTATTAATATGGGATCTTCCTCATCCAGGATTATCTTACAAGCCGGTTCAGCCCCTCAATTACACATTCGCCATCGTGTTACAGCTTTTCACCAATTATTCTATCAGTTGATTATTTTCATTCATGAACCTCTTAATTTCCATCTTTACTTTGCGGATGCCTAGGTTTACCACGAACCATTAATTTGAACCATTAACGAGAAGTTTTAGTTCCAAAATGACCAATGCTGTCAATTTTATATAGTTATCACTTTGAAGAATGTGCTGTGTTCTAAACACCAAAAATATGTCTTATCAGTTGGAATGCAATCTCAGCAGCCCTTTATGAAGTAAGGGAAGCAATATGCAATGTATACTTAAAGTTATCGTGGTACACCATTATCCTGAGTGAACTCGAGCTAAATCCCTTTGACAAAATTAGTTTAATAGTAACACCTTTGGTTGTCATTCTTCTCTGTTTCTTTGAACTCCGAATACGCAAAGGTTTGAATAGTTCTGCAGAAACTGGACAAAGCTTTCACCATTTTGTCTCTGCCGCCACACCCCGTAGCAGTGTGAGCACGTAGTATTAAGTCAGACATAGCATCAGTGTGAACGAAACAGACAGGTTCTTGCTTTGTGGCATTCCGTGTTTTGATCATCTTTTCAAAGCACTCCATAACATCCGAGGATGTAACACTGCCGATTTGCAGATGCCTCTACTCTGAGTTCCCCTATTAGCCAGTAGTACTCAGTAATACTTTTATCGCCATGTCACATGTTAACCCCAATTTAGCCATGCCAAAATAGATTTATAAATTTCAGGCACTTAATAAATTGTCTGCAATTATCAGCTGGTTTGCTGGGTGAACAAGGCAATCCACATGCAGCATGAAAAGTTCAGAAACTTTACAAATTGTCTAGATTTAGATATTGACTGTAATACACACACACACACACACACACACACACACACACACATATATATATATATATATATATATATATATAATATATATATATATATATATATATATATATACAAATATATATATATATGTGTGTGTGTGTGTGTGTGTTTAATGTAAATTATAATGAGTGTTTGTCTGTCTTTGACATGACGCGCGTATTTTATACCTAAGATTCTATATATTTTTCTGATATTTAAAAGAAAAGCGATTCCTCATTTTTTAGTTGAAGAAACCATCTTTTCTTTTTCTAACGGCCCTGCGCTTGTTCTAGTAAATGAAATACGTTGAAAGTCTTGTTAGTTTTCTGTAAAAGAAAACTATTGCATCAGTTTTGTCTGTCCGTCCGCACTTTATTCTGTCCGAACTTTATTCTGTCTGCACTTTATCTGTCCGCCCTCAGATCTTAAAAACTATTGAGGCTAGAGGGCTGCAAATTGGTATGTTGATCATCCACCCTCCAATCATCAAACATACCAAATTGCAGCCCTCTATATATTTAAGGTTAAAGTTAACAATCATTGCTTCTGGCAACGCTATAGGATAGGCCACCACCGAACCGTGGTTAAAGTTTCATGGGCTGCAGCTCATACAGCGTGCTCCAGGACCACCGAAAGATAGATCTATTTTCGGTGGCCTTGATTATACGCTGTAGCGGCACAGCCTGAAAATTCGATTGCGCCGAAGAAAAAACCACGGCGCATTTTTTACTTGTTTTTCTATTAACGTTAACCTGTGTGATAAATCATAAGAAACATATTGCTTTTATATGTGCTGAAAGATGCAGGGGTGAGTGTTAATGGATGAGTATGGTTTATCAGATTACCACAAGTGGATCCGAGAGTAAGAACCGTGATCCCTTCTAAGAGGGATATGAATATTTTTATATACAGTTGTGCAAAAACAGTTTTGAGCCTTCAAGGTTATCTGTTTGGAAATACTGTGTTATTTGTTATATTTAACTTTGTTAGGTATCTCTGACAAAGTATCTAACCAGGTGATGATCCTCGATCCCTCATTATTGAAGATAAGTTAATACCTGAACTGTAGCCTATAGGTTGTTATTTCTGCACGCTTTTCTTTGATTGATTTCAGCACAGCAGTTTCGGCTTCAAGACCTTTTAAATCTTTATCGTACAGTAATGCGATATGTTGTTCATCAAGGATGGCTTACATTTTGAAGAATTTGAAATTTATTTCACATTAACGTAAGTATCGTTTCTCTCTCTCTCTCTCTCTCTCTCTCTCTCTCTCTCTCTCTCTCTCTCTCTCTCTCTCTCTCTCTCTCAGAGCAATTTACAACTACTTGCGAGTCAAGTCCTCAATTGTCTCCATATCTGCCTTCAGTTATTTGCCGAAACTCTACTCACTGCCTAAATCATTTTCTATAACAGTTTATTCTGCATTAAATGTAGCACTAATAAGTATATATAGGAAAAAGATTTAAGACCTAGATTACAATTTTTGAGTTTCAAACTACTCTCGCATTTTTTCATCCTCACAAATAGTAAAACTTCATTACCGTGTTTATTTGTTTGAAACGTTATTGTCTTATACTCGCTTTACCTTTGTAGACTTTATTGACAGGGTTAAGTCAAAGGCAGTTCGTCGCGTAAACAGCATTACAACACTTGGCAGGATATTAATATTACTGTAACAGTGTCGTCATTCTGGGTTCTTGTTCTGAAGAGCTCAGCATAACTCTTATTGCCAGTGAATGGCCGCTATTGATGCAGGCTCTTTAAATAGACGACAGCGTGATGCAAACGACTCTTTGATTGTGATTTTGCGCCATCTCGCGAATTTTAACTCCACTGTTGGAAAGTAATGAGACAATTCATCTGTGAAATCATTTCTGACAGCAGAAGCGTGATAATTTTATAAACAATCTGGGCTCCCCTCACACTTGAACGCAATTCAATCGACGATACTGATGAAGCAGCGCATCCAATGCAACCGTTAGTTCATTTCTTCTTGTATCGCCTGATGGAACTGAGAACTCTGGGTAAGAAGGCAAGTTTTTGTATTCAGCGTGAACTACGACCAGTAAATATAATAAAAATCTCTCTTCCTGGTGTTTCGTCGTCCTCTCCTTTTTGTCTCAAAAGGCTATATACGAGTGACATATATATATATATATATATATATATATATATATATATATATATATGTGTGTGTGTGTGTGTGTGTGTGTGTGTGTGTGTGTGTGTGTGTGTGTGTCGGTCCAGACAGTATATAAACCTGGGCTTTTGGTTTAAAAACAACGAAAAACAATTGACTGTGACTACTTGGTTTAGTATACATATATATAATATACAGTATATATATATATATATATATATATATATATATATATATATATATATATATATATATATATATATAAATTTCTGACTCACGTCGGGATCGAACCCAGGTCTCTCAGGTGGAAAGCAAGGGCGTTATCCACTGGGCCATACAAGTCTAAAAGAAGTTGGAACCTGAGAGCAACTGCACCCAAGGAATTACCTGGGCAAGCTAACTGCTTGCATACCAGCGAGTTTTCCCCAACTTCCCGACTCAGCAATGACCCAATAGACAACATTTCATTCGAATTATCCCTTCTGAGTGAATAAGATAGAAATCATCAACACACAATCACGTGTGGAACAGAAATAAATTTCTGACTCACGTCGGGATCGAACCCAGGTCTCTCAGGTGGAAAGCAAGGGCGTTATCCACTGGGCCATACAAGTCTAAAAGAAGTTGGAACCTGAGAGTAACTGCACCCAAGGAATTACCTGGGCAAGCTAACTGCTTGCATACCAGCGAGTTTTCCCCAACTTCCCGACTCAGCAATGACCCAATAGACAACATTTCATTCGAATTAGTGCAGTTAGCTTGCCCAGGTAATTCCTTGGGTGCAGTTGCTCTCAGGTTCCAACTTCTTTTAGACTTGTATGGCCCAGTGGATAACGCCCTTGCTTTCCACCTGAGAGACCTGGGTTCGATCCCGACGTGAGTCAGAAATTTATTTCTGTTCCACACGTGATTGTGTGTTGATGATTTCTATCTTATTCACTCAGAAGGGATAATTCGAATGAAATGTTGTCTATTGGGTCATTGCTGAGTCGGGAAGTTGGGGAAAACTCGCTGGTATGCAAGCAGTTAGCTTGCCCAGGTAATTCCTTGGGTGCAGTTGCTCTCAGGTTCCAACTTCTTTTAGACTTGTATGACCCAGTGGATAACGCCCTTGCTTTCCACCTGAGAGACCTGGGTTCGATCCCGACGTGAGTCAGAAATTTATTTCTGTTCCACACGTGATTGTGTGTTGATGATTTCTATCTTATTCACTCAGAGGATAATTCGAATGAAATGTTGTCTATTGGGTCATTGCTGAGTCGGGAAGTTGGGGAAAACTCGCTGGTATGCAAGCAGTTAGCTTGCCCAGGTAATTCCTTGGGTGCAGTTGCTCTCAGGTTCCAACTTCTTTTAGACTTGTATGGCCCAGTGGATAACGCCCTTGCTTTCCACCTGAGAGACCTGGGTTCGATCCCGACGTGAGTCAGAAATTTATTTCTGTTCCACACGTGATTGTGTGTTGATGATTTCTATATATATATATATATATATATATAATATATATATATATATATATATATATATATATATATATATATATATATATATACAGTATAATCTACTGATCACGATTTACCATATGTATAGCTAATGTTAATGACACTAATGCTATCTTAGCCTCTTGAATTCTTCACAATTCTTTGGAAGCATTTGTCACTACAAAGCCTGAGATCTGAATGGAAGAATATGAAGAAATTCTGAAATCCGCACCTATGACTCGTTCTGATACTCCAGTCGCAGGGTTCAATCCTGCTCCACACTTGAGAATTTCTCCACATTCTTCCATTTGGATCTCAGTTTACAAGTGTACCCTAAAAGTGTGAAGAATTCGAGAAAGCAAGAATATGAAGTAATTTTGATGTCCGTAGCAACATTTGTTGTCTCGTAGTGAGGTAGGCAACTAGAAATCATTCTGATACTCTGGATGAGGGTTCTAATCCTGATGCAAACATCAGAATTACTTCATATTCTTCAAAGAAAGTGCGAAGAATTTGAGAAATTAACTTGATATTATGGTTATTACAACCATATAAATATACCTATCTATCTATCTGTCTATCTATCTATCTATCTATCTATCTATCTATCTATCTATCTATCTATATATATATATGTATGTGTGTGCGTGTGTAATTTCAATGTTCACCTGAGAATTTCATAAATATCTTTTTAAAAAAGTATATATTTTTTAAAAAATATTTAAAATATCAGATAAGCATTACAGAATTTTTATTATATATATAAATGTATTTATATATATTATATATATATATATATATATATATATATATATATATATATATATATATCTATATATATATACACTCACACATAATGTATATATATTATATATACTCTATATATATGTGTATATATACAGTATATATATATAGTATGTATGTATGTGTGTGTGTACCATATGTATAACACTAACTAACCTTATATATATATATATAATATATATATATATATATATATATATATATATATATATATATATAATCTAGTAGTCATAGTAATCATTTGCAAAAGTTCATTATTTTTAAAGGAAATACGTACGAAGTATAGATTTTAAGAAAAAGCAGTTGATAGGGAAATAGTCAGAATTCACAGCTACTGTTGCATTATTCATATATCAACACCTTTTCATCTAAGGCAGTTATTCTAAACGATGCTGTTCCGATTTTGTAGCTAATATGTCTTGCTAGCCATCGACAGTTATGTCGTATGAAGGCTTTCCACCCAATATATTGATTGCCTAACAAGGATTTAGTTTGTTTTGGCGATTCAAAGTAAAGAGTTTCTGTATGAAATTATGGCCCTCCTGATAAATTTTTATGTAAGAAGCTGTTTGAGTAATTTTAACAACCTCAGAGATCTTTTCTATAAAAATTACGAGGACTGATCCTCCCAGTTTGTTGTTTGACAGTTCTCTGTGGAAAAGGGCCCCTCCTCCTTTATAACTTAGAATATTATCAACAATTTTATTACTGTTAGCATTTCAGTATTTTTAAAGGACATATTTACTTCACGCCATAATAGAGCAGTTTCTGCAGTCATTAAAATGATGACAACTAACAAAATAAAAGACCGTTTTCACTCCAACTATGCATTTTCAGTTTTACCCTTATTCGTAATTCCTCTCGTACTTGTGACATATTTTTTACAATCTCAAATACTCTCCGGTTCTATTAAATACATTAATGACTTCTCTCAATTTTCCTAGCGAAACAAAAAAATAATTATACATGATAACTGCAATTATTACCACCCTGGCTTCAGCTTTATCATATTTCTATTCAATTTGGTGATTTTAAATGACATGTTTTGTTCTCTGGTTAAGATTTTTATGCAAAAGTGTTCACAAAATTAGTAACAAAATAGAAGTCGTTCAGATATCCATCTGCTGACAGATATATTATAGTGTAGGAAGTAAATGAGGCAGACGTGAGTTGAATTAAAATGGATTAGAATAAACAAAAAGATAAAACATAAAGATATGGGTATCACAATATCGAATCACCAATGTTCATTCAATTTTATCGCTATAATAAGAATCAAGATTCATAATTTTACTCACATTTTTAAAGTGTTTATTCATTTATCGGTATCTGGGGTTTTCGTCATAAAAGTCGGAACGCTGCGCTATTGGGCAGTGTCATTTAAAATGATTATGACGCAAAGTAAAAAGATAAAAATCCTCTAAATCCATTCAGCATATTTTTTACCAGCCACGTAAGGCGTCAAAAAGGTGTAAAGGATTGTGAACCAGTATGACTCTTGTTTGAATCTTTTTAAACAGGGCACTACAGCAGTCCCCCTCTGAAAGATTTACCAACGAGTAACCCTTGTCTCATGCATAGACAAAGGGCAGTCACAAAACACTACTGTAGGCTCTACAGTAGGTTACGTGATTTCAGACTGCTTAAAGCAAGAGCTTTCTTGATCAGCCAGAATGACTAGCCTAAGTTAGTTTTGTTAAGGTGGACAATCTCTGGAGAGCCTCCCCAGATATGAAAAAAAACTACGTCTTACAAGTTACAAGATGTTGCTCAGCGGTCGGAACCGCAGACTTGCCTTTCATAGATCTAAACAAAGTAGTGTCCATATTTTTAGTCTTTATTAGTTTTCTGTGAACGAAAACTATCGAGATGGCTATTTGTCTGCCCGTCCGCACTTTTTCTGTCCGCCCTCAGATCTTAAAAACTACTGAGGCTAGAGGGCTACAAATTGGTATGTTGATCATCCACCCTCCAATCATCAAACAAAACAAACTGCAGCCCTCTAACCACAGTAGTTTTTATTTTATTTAAGGCTAAAGTTAGCCATGACCGAGCGCGTGACACTGCTATAGGTGCCAATAATACAGGCCACCACCGGGCCGTGGCTGAAAGTTTCATGGGAAGCGGCTGAGAGTTTCATGGGCTATGGCTGAGAGTTTCATACAGCATTATACGCTGTACAGAAAACTTGGTTGCGCCGAGGAAACTTCGGCGCATTTCTTACTAGTTTTAATGATAGCACTCACGCGGAGAAGAGGATGAATTGATTCCAATGGAACACGCGACCTCTATTTTCCACATCCAAACGTGACACAGACATGCATGCAGACCCAGTAACACGCATGGATACATTGTTACCAACACAAATAGGCAGACATTGATGGGTGAGAGACTTGTGTTTTTTTTATCATATATGCTGAGAAGTATGAAAAAAGAAATGTGTAGGGGGGATGGGAAATTAAATTCTTTGCATGAGTTAGTGTTTAAAATAATCTAGGGTATTCCTGTAACAATTTCAAATTATTGTTAGTGTTTAAAATAACCTAGGGTATTCCTGTAACAATTTCAAATTATTGTTAGTGTTTAAAATAACCTAGGGTATTCCTGTAACAATTTCAAATTATTGTTAGTGCTTAAAATAACCTAGGGTATCTCCAATATTAATTCTAATTATTGTTAGTGCTTAAAATAACCCAGGGTATTCCTGTAACAATTTCTAATTACTGTTAGTGCTTAAAATAACCTAGGTTATTCCTGTAACAATTTCAAATTATTGTTAGTGCTTAAAATAACCTACTGTGCATATCAGGGCTGTGTCTAATTGATTTTCGTCGATAAACTCATACCAAAGCATCAGATAGGGATCATATTTTGGAAATAGCTATTTGAAGCCACAGCCTAATTGGCAAAAATATGCAATGATGTCTAATATTGACAATTAAGGCACTTATCAGGGTAAATCAAAGAAATTTAAAGGGAATCTTAGCTAAATTTAGCAGGCTCGTAGAGGCTAGTAAAACGTCATTATTTAAGGCCCTCCCACTCATTGATAATGTAGTATGACGTACTTTACTAGACACCTCGCCCATTTATTTTATGAATGAAGACTCAGATGTTGGTAGTAGTAGTAATAGTAGTAGTATATGGAATTCTTATATTGTTTCTCACACACTCAAACACCTTTCCTACATTCTCTCTCTCTCTCTCTCTCTCTCTCTCTCTCTCTCTCTCTCTCTCTCTCTCTCTCTCTCTCTCTCTCTCTCATCTTTTCGATGAGTCTCTAAGTAGAGTACAATAAGGGAATGGGTACAAATGAGAATATTAATTGTGTTATACAGTTCCATGGCGCATTTCACGTTTCTTTTAACTTGAAATATGCACAAAGTCTTACAGTAACACTCTGTGAAAACCATTGTTGCCCTGGAGTTTCTGTCGCTTCTTATTGTCTCAAAAGTTGCGGTTCACGTGTAGGTACCTGCTTAGTCTGCTAAATGAATGTAACAAAACGCAAATGTTCTAACCTTAACTTCCTTAATGCATGATCAGTCCCGTAATAAATCCACAGTGCTTGGTATAGCACACTACTCCCTCTTCATTATTTTATTTGTGTGCCTCTGTGTCAGTTTTGTTGTTTCTATACGCTTGATTCACTCACTTGAAACTGACACTAATGTTTGTTGTAGGGTTGTTGAGTGGGTTATCAGTGAGTCTATGCATTCCCGGTTTTATCTATTTATTTATTTTTTAATGGATTTGAAGTCACTCATTCTTTCAATTTTCAGTTATTTTTATTATTTCATTTACATCGTATATTAGATATGTATTTCATTTAATCATAACTACGTTGTAATACTGAATGATACTCGTAACTCTAGTCCAAGCGCTTGGGCCTTGCCCTCAATTTTATAATCCACTAATCCATTTATGGTATATTATCTTACAATTTTGATAGTTGTCGCATATCCTACTCAAAGTATTGCTTATTGTACAAGAGGGTCAAATATCTATTTTTACGATCATTATCATACTACTGCACTAGGAACCGTGCTATTACGACTGATGTCATAGTTTACGTCACAACTAGCTTCTCTCTGGGTGTTTACTAAATTTAGCTGTTTCCCTTAAAATTTCTTTGATTTACTCTGATAAGTGCCTTAATTATCCACATTAGACATCACTGCAAATAGCTATTTCCAAAATACGATCCATATCCGATGCTTTGTAAAGATTTTATCGACGAATACTTACCAGACATGGCCCTGAAATACACAGTAGGGTATTCCTGCAACAATTACAAATTATTGTTAGTGCTTAAAATAACCTAGGGTATTCATGTAACAACTTCAAATTATTGTTAGCGCTTAAAATAACGTAGGGTATTCCTTTAACAATGTCAAATTATTGTTAGTGTTGAAAATAACCTAGGGTATTCCTGTAACAATTTCTAATTATTGTTAGTGTTTAAAATAACCTAGGGTATTTCTGTAACAATTTCTAATTATTGTTAGTGCTTAAAATAACCTAGGGTATTCCTGTAACAATTTCAAATTATTGTTAGTGTTTAAAATAGCCTTAGGTATTCCTGTAACAGTTTCAAATTATTGTTATTGTTTAAAATAGCCTTAGGTATTCCTGTGACAATTTCAAATTATTGTTAGTGTTTAAAATAGCCTAGGGTATTCCTGTAACAATTTCTAATTATTGTTAGTGCGTAAAATAACCTAGGGTATTCCTGTAACAATTTCAAATTATTGTTAGTGTTTAAAATAGCCTTAGGTATTCCTGTAACAATTTCAAATTATTGCGCATGTCTACGCTC